>NW_027660770.1:0-254539 GCF_963280865.1 Gymnoscopelus braueri | reverse complement strand
GGAAAATGTCACCAAAGTGCTTATCTCAGCCCAAAAATGCCATTTTGAGCCACGATTTTTTAAGGAAAGTGGGTGTCAGTTTTGTATGAAGGAAGGCATTGGGGCTCATGTATTTTGTGTTGGGCTCCTAAAACCCACTTTTAGAGACCTCACAAAGTCAGCAGCCACTTAGAATGTACTGGGAACAAGTTACAGGAAAATGTCACCAAAGTGCTTATCTCAGTCTAATAATGCTATTTTGACCCAAAATTTTTTAAGAAAGTGGAAGTCAGTTTTGTCTGAAAGAAGGCATTAGGGCTCATGTATTTTGTGTTGGGCTCCTAAAACCCACTTTTAGAGACCTCACAAAGTCAGCAGCCACTTAGAATGTACTGGGAACAAGTTACAGGAAAATGTCACCAAAGTGCTTATCTCAGCCCAAAAATGCCATTTTGAGCCACGATTTTTTAAGGAAAGTGGCTGTCAGTTTTGTATGAAGGAAGGCATTGGGGCTCATGTATTTTGTGTTGGGCTCCTAAAACCCACTTTTAGAGACCTCACAAAGTCAGCAGCCACTTAGAATGTACTGGGAACAAGTTACAGGAAAATGTCACCAAAGTGCTTATCTCAGTCTAATAATGCTATTTTGACCCAAGATTTTTTTAAGAAAGTGGAAGTCAGTTTTGTCTGAAAGAAGGCATTAGGGCTCATGTATTTTGTGTTGGGCTCCTAAAACCCACTTTTAGAGACCTCACAAAGTCAGCAGCCACTTAGAATGTACTGGGAACAAGTTACAGGAAAAATGTCACCAAAGTGCTTATCTCAGCCCAAAAATGCCATTTTGAGCCACGATTTTTTAAGGAAAGTGGGTGTCAGTTTTGTATGAAGGAAGGCATTGGGGCTCATGTATTTTGTGTTGGGCTCCTAAAACCCACTTTTAGAGACCTCACAAAGTCAGCAGCCACTTAGAATGTACTGGGAACAAGTTACAGGAAAATGTCACCAAAGTGCTTATCTCAGCCCAAAAATGCCATTTTGAGCCACAATTTTTTAAGGAAAGTGGGTGTCAGTTTTGTATGAAGGAAGGCATTGGGGCTCATGTATTTTGTGTTGGGCTCCTAAAACCCACTTTTAGAGACCTCACAAAGTCAGCAGCCACTTAGAATGTACTGGGAACAAGTTACAGGAAAATGTCACCAAAGTGCTTATCTCAGTCTAATAATGCTATTTTGACCCAAGATTTTTTTAAGAAAGTGGAAGTCAGTTTTGTCTGAAAGAAGGCATTAGGGCTCATGTATTTTGTGTTGGGCTCCTAAAACCCACTTTTAGAGACCTCACAAAGTCAGCAGCCACTTAGAATGTACTGGGAACAAGTTACAGGAAAATGTCACCAAAATGCTTATCTCAGCCCAAAAATGCCATTTTGAGCCACGATTTTTTAAGGAAAGTGGGTGTCAGTTTTGTATGAAGGAAGGCATTGGGGCTCATGTATTTTGTGTTGGGCTCCTAAAACCCACTTTTAGAGACCTCACAAAGTCAGCAGCCACTTAGAATGTACTGGGAACAAGTTACAGGAAAATGTCACCAAAGTGCTTATCTCAGTCTAATAATGCTATTTTGACCCAAGATTTTTTTAAGAAAGTGGAAGTCAGTTTTGTCTGAAAGAAGGCATTAGGGCTCATGTATTTTGTGTTGGGCTCCTAAAACCCACTTTTAGAGACCTCACAAAGTCAGCAGCCACTTAGAATGTACTGGGAACAAGTTACAGGAAAATGTCACCAAAGTGCTTATCTCAGCCCAAAAATGCCATTTTGAGCCACGATTTTTTAAGGAAAGTGGGTGTCAGTTTTGTATGAAGGAAGGCATTGGGGCTCATGTATTTTGTGTTGGGCTCCTAAAACCCACTTTTAGAGACCTCACAAAGTCAGCAGCCACTTAGAATGTACTGGGAACAAGTTACAGGAAAATGTCACCAAAGTGCTTATCTCAGCCCAAAAATGCCATTTTGAGCCACGATTTTTTAAGGAAAGTGGGTGTCAGTTTTGTATGAAGGAAGGCATTGGGGCTCATGTATTTTGTGTTGGGCTCCTAAAACCCACTTTTAGAGACCTCACAAAGTCAGCAGCCACTTAGAATGTACTGGGAACAAGTTACAGGAAAATGTCACCAAAGTGCTTATCTTAGTCTAATAATGCTATTTTGACCCAAGATTTTTTTTAAGAAAGTGGAAGTCAGTTTTGTCTGAAAGAAGGCATTAGGGCTCATGTATTTTGTGTTGGGCTCCTAAAACCCACTTTTAGAGACCTCACAAAGTCAGCAGCCACTTAGAATGTACTGGGAACAAGTTACAGGAAAATGTCACCAAAGTGCTTATCTCAGCCCAAAAATGCCATTTTGAGCCACGATTTTTTAAGGAAAGTGGGTGTCAGTTTTGTATGAAGGAAGGCATTGGGGCTCATGTATTTTGTGTTGGGCTCCTAAAACCCACTTTTAGAGACCTCACAAAGTCAGCAGCCACTTAGAATGTACTGGGAACAAGTTACAGGAAAATGTCACCAAAGTGCTTATCTCAGTCTAATAATGCTATTTTGACCCAAGATTTTTTTAAGAAAGTGGAAGTCAGTTTTGTCTGAAAGAAGGCATTAGGGCTCATGTATTTTGTGTTGGGCTCCTAAAACCCACTTTTAGAGACCTCACAAAGTCAGCAGCCACTTAGAATGTACTGGGAACAAGTTACAGGAAAATGTCACCAAAGTGCTTATCTCAGCCCAAAAATGCCATTTTGAGCCACGATTTTTTAAGGAAAGTGGGTGTCAGTTTTGTATGAAGGAAGGCATTGGGGCTCATGTATTTTGTGTTGGGCTCCTAAAACCCACTTTTAGAGACCTCACAAAGTCAGCAGCCACTTAGAATGTACTGGGAACAAGTTACAGGAAAATGTCACCAAAGTGCTTATCTCAGTCTAATAATGCTATTTTGACCCAAGATTTTTTTAAGAAAGTGGAAGTCAGTTTTGTCTGAAAGAAGGCATTAGGGCTCATGTATTTTGTGTTGGGCTCCTAAAACCCACTTTTAGAGACCTCACAAAGTCAGCAGCCACTTAGAATGTACTGGGAACAAGTTACAGGAAAATGTCACCAAAGTGCTTATCTCAGCCCAAAAATGCCATTTTGAGCCACGATTTTTTAAGGAAAGTGGGTGTCAGTTTTGTATGAAGGAAGGCATTGGGGCTCATGTATTTTGTGTTGGGCTCCTAAAACCCACTTTTAGAGACCTCACAAAGTCAGCAGCCACTTAGAATGTACTGGGAACAAGTTACAGGAAAATGTCACCAAAGTGCTTATCTCAGTCTAATAATGCTATTTTGACCCAAGATTTTTTTAAGAAAGTGGAAGTCAGTTTTGTCTGAAAGAAGGCATTAGGGCTCATGTATTTTGTGTTGGGCTCCTAAAACCCACTTTTAGAGACCTCACAAAGTCAGCAGCCACTTAGAATGTACTGGGAACAAGTTACAGGAAAATGTCACCAAAGTGCTTATCTCAGCCCAAAAATGCCATTTTGAGCCACGATTTTTTAAGGAAAGTGGGTGTCAGTTTTGTATGAAGGAAGGCATTGGGGCTCATGTATTTTGTGTTGGGCTCCTAAAACCCACTTTTAGAGACCTCACAAAGTCAGCAGCCACTTAGAATGTACTGGGAACAAGTTACAGGAAAATGTCACCAAAGTGCTTATCTCAGTCTAATAATGCTATTTTGACCCAAGATTTTTTTAAGAAAGTGGAAGTCAGTTTTGTCTGAAAGAAGGCATTAGGGCTCATGTATTTTGTGTTGGGCTCCTAAAACCCACTTTTAGAGACCTCACAAAGTCAGCAGCCACTTAGAATGTACTGGGAACAAGTTACAGGAAAATGTCACCAAAGTGCTTATCTCAGCCCAAAAATGCCATTTTGAGCCACGATTTTTTAAGGAAAGTGGGTGTCAGTTTTGTATGAAGGAAGGCATTGGGGCTCATGTATTTTGTGTTGGGCTCCTAAAACCCACTTTTAGAGACCTCACAAAGTCAGCAGCCACTTAGAATGTACTGGGAACAAGTTACAGGAAAATGTCACCAAAGTGCTTATCTCAGCCCAAAAATGCCATTTTGAGCCACGATTTTTTAAGGAAAGTGGGTGTCAGTTTTGTATGAAGGAAGGCATTGGGGCTCATGTATTTTGTGTTGGGCTCCTAAAACCCACTTTTAGAGACCTCACAAAGTCAGCAGCCACTTAGAATGTACTGGGAACAAGTTACAGGAAAATGTCACCAAAGTGCTTATCTCAGTCTAATAATGCTATTTTGACCCAAGATTTTTTTAAGAAAGTGGAAGTCAGTTTTGTCTGAAAGAAGGCATTAGGGCTCATGTATTTTGTGTTGGGCTCCTAAAACCCACTTTTAGAGACCTCACAAAGTCAGCAGCCACTTAGAATGTACTGGGAACAAGTTACAGGAAAATGTCACCAAAGTGCTTATCTCAGCCCAAAAATGCCATTTTGAGCCACGATTTTTTAAGGAAAGTGGGTGTCAGTTTTGTATGAAGGAAGGCATTGGGGCTCATGTATTTTGTGTTGGGCTCCTAAAACCCACTTTTAGAGACCTCACAAAGTCAGCAGCCACTTAGAATGTACTGGGAACAAGTTACAGGAAAATGTCACCAAAGTGCTTATCTCAGTCTAATAATGCTATTTTGACCCAAGATTTTTTTAAGAAAGTGGAAGTCAGTTTTGTCTGAAAGAAGGCATTAGGGCTCATGTATTTTGTGTTGGGCTCCTAAAACCCACTTTTAGAGACCTCACAAAGTCAGCAGCCACTTAGAATGTACTGGGAACAAGTTACAGGAAAATGTCACCAAAGTGCTTATCTCAGCCCAAAAATGCCATTTTGAGCCACGATTTTTTAAGGAAAGTGGGTGTCAGTTTTGTATGAAGGAAGGCATTGGGGCTCATGTATTTTGTGTTGGGCTCCTAAAACCCACTTTTAGAGACCTCACAAAGTCAGCAGCCACTTAGAATGTACTGGGAACAAGTTACAGGAAAATGTCACCAAAGTGCTTATCTCAGTCTAATAATGCTATTTTGACCCAAGATTTTTTTAAGAAAGTGGAAGTCAGTTTTGTCTGAAAGAAGGCATTAGGGCTCATGTATTTTGTGTTGGGCTCCTAAAACCCACTTTTAGAGACCTCACAAAGTCAGCAGCCACTTAGAATGTACTGGGAACAAGTTACAGGAAAATGTCACCAAAGTGCTTATCTCAGCCCAAAAATGCCATTTTGAGCCACGATTTTTTAAGGAAAGTGGGTGTCAGTTTTGTATGAAGGAAGGCATTGGGGCTCATGTATTTTGTGTTGGGCTCCTAAAACCCACTTTTAGAGACCTCACAAAGTCAGCAGCCACTTAGAATGTACTGGGAACAAGTTACAGGAAAATGTCACCAAAGTGCTTATCTCAGTCTAATAATGCTATTTTGACCCAAGATTTTTTTAAGAAAGTGGAAGTCAGTTTTGTCTGAAAGAAGGCATTAGGGCTCATGTATTTTGTGTTGGGCTCCTAAAACCCACTTTTAGAGACCTCACAAAGTCAGCAGCCACTTAGAATGTACTGGGAACAAGTTACAGGAAAATGTCACCAAAGTGCTTATCTCAGCCCAAAAATGCCATTTTGAGCCACGATTTTTTAAGGAAAGTGGGTGTCAGTTTTGTATGAAGGAAGGCATTGGGGCTCATGTATTTTGTGTTGGGCTCCTAAAACCCACTTTTAGAGACCTCACAAAGTCAGCAGCCACTTAGAATGTACTGGGAACAAGTTACAGGAAAATGTCACCAAAGTGCTTATCTCAGTCTAATAATGCTATTTTGACCCAAAATTTTTTAAGAAAGTGGAAGTCAGTTTTGTCTGAAAGAAGGCATTAGGGCTCATGTATTTTGTGTTGGGCTCCTAAAACCCACTTTTAGAGACCTCACAAAGTCAGCAGCCACTTAGAATGTACTGGGAACAAGTTACAGGAAAATGTCACCAAAGTGCTTATCTCAGCCCAAAAATGCCATTTTGAGCCACGATTTTTTAAGGAAAGTGGCTGTCAGTTTTGTATGAAGGAAGGCATTGGGGCTCATGTATTTTGTGTTGGGCTCCTAAAACCCACTTTTAGAGACCTCACAAAGTCAGCAGCCACTTAGAATGTACTGGGAACAAGTTACAGGAAAATGTCACCAAAGTGCTTATCTCAGTCTAATAATGCTATTTTGACCCAAGATTTTTTTAAGAAAGTGGAAGTCAGTTTTGTCTGAAAGAAGGCATTAGGGCTCATGTATTTTGTGTTGGGCTCCTAAAACCCACTTTTAGAGACCTCACAAAGTCAGCAGCCACTTAGAATGTACTGGGAACAAGTTACAGGAAAATGTCACCAAAGTGCTTATCTCAGCCCAAAAATGCCATTTTGAGCCACGATTTTTTAAGGAAAGTGGGTGTCAGTTTTGTATGAAGGAAGGCATTGGGGCTCATGTATTTTGTGTTGGGCTCCTAAAACCCACTTTTAGAGACCTCACAAAGTCAGCAGCCACTTAGAATGTACTGGGAACAAGTTACAGGAAAATGTCACCAAAGTGCTTATCTCAGCCCAAAAATGCCATTTTGAGCCACAATTTTTTAAGGAAAGTGGGTGTCAGTTTTGTATGAAGGAAGGCATTGGGGCTCATGTATTTTGTGTTGGGCTCCTAAAACCCACTTTTAGAGACCTCACAAAGTCAGCAGCCACTTAGAATGTACTGGGAACAAGTTACAGGAAAATGTCACCAAAGTGCTTATCTCAGTCTAATAATGCTATGTTGACCCAAGATTTTTTTTAAGAAAGTGGAAGTCAGTTTTGTCTGAAAGAAGGCATTAGGGCTCATGTATTTTGTGTTGGGCTCCTAAAACCCACTTTTAGAGACCTCACAAAGTCAGCAGCCACTTAGAATGTACTGGGAACAAGTTACAGGAAAATGTCACCAAAATGCTTATCTCAGCCCAAAAATGCCATTTTGAGCCACGATTTTTTAAGGAAAGTGGGTGTCAGTTTTGTATGAAGGAAGGCATTGGGGCTCATGTATTTTGTGTTGGGCTCCTAAAACCCACTTTTAGAGACCTCACAAAGTCAGCAGCCACTTAGAATGTACTGGGAACAAGTTACAGGAAAATGTCACCAAAGTGCTTATCTCAGTCTAATAATGCTATTTTGACCCAAGATTTTTTTAAGAAAGTGGAAGTCAGTTTTGTCTGAAAGAAGGCATTAGGGCTCATGTATTTTGTGTTGGGCTCCTAAAACCCACTTTTAGAGACCTCACAAAGTCAGCAGCCACTTAGAATGTACTGGGAACAAGTTACAGGAAAATGTCACCAAAGTGCTTATCTCAGCCCAAAAATGCCATTTTGAGCCACGATTTTTTAAGGAAAGTGGGTGTCAGTTTTGTATGAAGGAAGGCATTGGGGCTCATGTATTTTGTGTTGGGCTCCTAAAACCCACTTTTAGAGACCTCACAAAGTCAGCAGCCACTTAGAATGTACTGGGAACAAGTTACAGGAAAATGTCACCAAAGTGCTTATCTCAGCCCAAAAATGCCATTTTGAGCCACGATTTTTTAAGGAAAGTGGGTGTCAGTTTTGTATGAAGGAAGGCATTGGGGCTCATGTATTTTGTGTTGGGCTCCTAAAACCCACTTTTAGAGACCTCACAAAGTCAGCAGCCACTTAGAATGTACTGGGAACAAGTTACAGGAAAATGTCACCAAAGTGCTTATCTTAGTCTAATAATGCTATTTTGACCCAAGATTTTTTTTAAGAAAGTGGAAGTCAGTTTTGTCTGAAAGAAGGCATTAGGGCTCATGTATTTTGTGTTGGGCTCCTAAAACCCACTTTTAGAGACCTCACAAAGTCAGCAGCCACTTAGAATGTACTGGGAACAAGTTACAGGAAAATGTCACCAAAGTGCTTATCTCAGCCCAAAAATGCCATTTTGAGCCACGATTTTTTAAGGAAAGTGGGTGTCAGTTTTGTATGAAGGAAGGCATTGGGGCTCATGTATTTTGTGTTGGGCTCCTAAAACCCACTTTTAGAGACCTCACAAAGTCAGCAGCCACTTAGAATGTACTGGGAACAAGTTACAGGAAAATGTCACCAAAGTGCTTATCTCAGTCTAATAATGCTATTTTGACCCAAGATTTTTTTAAGAAAGTGGAAGTTACAGGAAAATGTCACCAAAGTGCTTATCTCAGCCCAAAAATGCCATTTTGAGCCAACGATTTTTTAAGGAAAGTGGGTGTCAGTTTTGTATGAAGGAAGGCATTGGGGCTCATGTATTTTGTGTTGGGCTCCTAAAACCCACTTTTAGAGACCTCACAAAGTCAGCAGCCACTTAGAATGTACTGGGAACAAGTTACAGGAAAATGTCACCAAAGTGCTTATCTCAGTCTAATAATGCTATTTTGACCCAAGATTTTTTTAAGAAAGTGGAAGTCAGTTTTGTCTGAAAGAAGGCATTAGGGCTCATGTATTTTGTGTTGGGCTCCTAAAACCCACTTTTAGAGACCTCACAAAGTCAGCAGCCACTTAGAATGTACTGGGAACAAGTTACAGGAAAATGTCACCAAAGTGCTTATCTCAGCCCAAAAATGCCATTTTGAGCCACGATTTTTTAAGGAAAGTGGGTGTCAGTTTTGTATGAAGGAAGGCATTGGGGCTCATGTATTTTGTGTTGGGCTCCTAAAACCCACTTTTAGAGACCTCACAAAGTCAGCAGCCACTTAGAATGTACTGGGAACAAGTTACAGGAAAATGTCACCAAAGTGCTTATCTCAGTCTAATAATGCTATTTTGACCCAAGATTTTTTTAAGAAAGTGGAAGTCAGTTTTGTCTGAAAGAAGGCATTAGGGCTCATGTATTTTGTGTTGGGCTCCTAAAACCCAATTTTACAGACCTCACAAAGTCAGCAGCCACTTAAAATGTACTGGGAACAAGTTACAGGAAAATGTCACCAAAGTGCTTATCTCAGCCCAAAAATGCTATTTTGAACCACGATTTTTTAAAGAAAGTGGGTGTCAGTTCTGTCTGAAGGAAGGCATTAGGGCTCATGTATTTTGTGTTGGGCTCCTAAAACCCACTTTTAGAGACCTCACAAAGTCAGCAGCCACTTAGAATGTACTGGGAACAAGTTACAGGAAAATGTCACCAAAGTGCTTATCTCAGCCCAAAAATGCCATTTTGAGCCACGATTTTTTAAGGAAAGTGGGTGTCAGTTTTGTATGAAGGAAGGCATTGGGGCTCATGTATTTTGTGTTGGGCTCCTAAAACCCACTTTTAGAGACCTCACAAAGTCAGCAGCCACTTAGAATGTACTGGGAACAAGTTACAGGAAAATGTCACCAAAGTGCTTATCTCAGCCCAAAAATGCCATTTTGAGCCACGATTTTTTAAGGAAAGTGGGTGTCAGTTTTGTATGAAGGAAGGCATTGGGGCTCATGTATTTTGTGTTGGGCTCCTAAAACCCACTTTTAGAGACCTCACAAAGTCAGCAGCCACTTAGAATGTACTGGGAACAAGTTACAGGAAAATGTCACCAAAGTGCTTATCTCAGTCTAATAATGCTATTTTGACCCAAGATTTTTTTAAGAAAGTGGAAGTCAGTTTTGTCTGAAAGAAGGCATTAGGGCTCATGTATTTTGTGTTGGGCTCCTAAAACCCACTTTTAGAGACCTCACAAAGTCAGCAGCCACTTAGAATGTACTGGGAACAAGTTACAGGAAAATGTCACCAAAGTGCTTATCTCAGCCCAAAAATGCCATTTTGAGCCACGATTTTTTAAGGAAAGTGGGTGTCAGTTTTGTATGAAGGAAGGCATTGGGGCTCATGTATTTTGTGTTGGGCTCCTAAAACCCACTTTTAGAGACCTCACAAAGTCAGCAGCCACTTAGAATGTACTGGGAACAAGTTACAGGAAAATGTCACCAAAGTGCTTATCTCAGCCCAAAAATGCCATTTTGAGCCACGATTTTTTAAGGAAAGTGGGTGTCAGTTTTGTATGAAGGAAGGCATTGGGGCTCATGTATTTTGTGTTGGGCTCCTAAAACCCACTTTTAGAGACCTCACAAAGTCAGCAGCCACTTAGAATGTACTGGGAACAAGTTACAGGAAAATGTCACCAAAGTGCTTATCTCAGTCTAATAATGCTATTTTGACCCAAGATTTTTTTAAGAAAGTGGAAGTCAGTTTTGTCTGAAAGAAGGCATTAGGGCTCATGTATTTTGTGTTGGGCTCCTAAAACCCACTTTTAGAGACCTCACAAAGTCAGCAGCCACTTAGAATGTACTGGGAACAAGTTACAGGAAAATGTCACCAAAGTGCTTATCTCAGTCTAATAATGCTATTTTGACCCAAGATTTTTTTAAGAAAGTGGAAGTCAGTTTTGTCTGAAAGAAGGCATTAGGGCTCATGTATTTTGTGTTGGGCTCCTAAAACCCACTTTTAGAGACCTCACAAAGTCAGCAGCCACTTAGAATGTACTGGGAACAAGTTACAGGAAAATGTCACCAAAGTGCTTATCTCAGTCTAATAATGCTATTTTGACCCAAGATTTTTTTAAGAAAGTGGAAGTCAGTTTTGTCTGAAAGAAGGCATTAGGGCTCATGTATTTTGTGTTGGGCTCCTAAAACCCAATTTTACAGACCTCACAAAGTCAGCAGCCACTTAAAATGTACTGGGAACAAGTTACAGGAAAATGTCACCAAAGTGCTTATCTCAGCCCAAAAATGCTATTTTGAACCACGATTTTTTAAAGAAAGTGGGTGTCAGTTCTGTCTGAAGGAAGGCATTAGGGCTCATGTATTTTGTGTTGGGCTCCTAAAACCCACTTTTAGAGACCTCACAAAGTCAGCAGCCACTTAGAATGTACTGGGAACAAGTTACAGGAAAATGTCACCAAAGTGCTTATCTCAGCCCAAAAATGCCATTTTGAGCCACGATTTTTTAAGGAAAGTGGGTGTCAGTTTTGTATGAAGGAAGGCATTGGGGCTCATGTATTTTGTGTTGGGCTCCTAAAACCCACTTTTAGAGACCTCACAAAGTCAGCAGCCACTTAGAATGTACTGGGAACAAGTTACAGGAAAATGTCACCAAAGTGCTTATCTCAGTCTAATAATGCTATTTTGACCCAAGATTTTTTTAAGAAAGTGGAAGTCAGTTTTGTCTGAAAGAAGGCATTAGGGCTCATGTATTTTGTGTTGGGCTCCTAAAACCCACTTTTAGAGACCTCACAAAGTCAGCAGCCACTTAGAATGTACTGGGAACAAGTTACAGGAAAATGTCACCAAAGTGCTTATCTCAGCCCAAAAATGCCATTTTGAGCCACGATTTTTTAAGGAAAGTGGGTGTCAGTTTTGTATGAAGGAAGGCATTGGGGCTCATGTATTTTGTGTTGGGCTCCTAAAACCCACTTTTAGAGACCTCACAAAGTCAGCAGCCACTTAGAATGTACTGGGAACAAGTTACAGGAAAATGTCACCAAAGTGCTTATCTCAGTCTAATAATGCTATTTTGACCCAAGATTTTTTTAAGAAAGTGGAAGTCAGTTTTGTCTGAAAGAAGGCATTAGGGCTCATGTATTTTGTGTTGGGCTCCTAAAACCCACTTTTAGAGACCTCACAAAGTCAGCAGCCACTTAGAATGTACTGGGAACAAGTTACAGGAAAATGTCACCAAAGTGCTTATCTCAGCCCAAAAATGCCATTTTGAGCCACGATTTTTTAAGGAAAGTGGGTGTCAGTTTTGTATGAAGGAAGGCATTGGGGCTCATGTATTTTGTGTTGGGCTCCTAAAACCCACTTTTAGAGACCTCACAAAGTCAGCAGCCACTTAGAATGTACTGGGAACAAGTTACAGGAAAATGTCACCAAAGTGCTTATCTCAGTCTAATAATGCTATTTTGACCCAAGATTTTTTAAGAAAGTGGAAGTCAGTTTTGTCTGAAAGAAGGCATTAGGGCTCATGTATTTTGTGTTGGGCTCCTAAAACCCACTTTTAGAGACCTCACAAAGTCAGCAGCCACTTAGAATGTACTGGGAACAAGTTACAGGAAAATGTCACCAAAGTGCTTATCTCAGCCCAAAAATGCCATTTTGAGCCACGATTTTTTAAGGAAAGTGGGTGTCAGTTTTGTATGAAGGAAGGCATTGGGGCTCATGTATTTTGTGTTGGGCTCCTAAAACCCACTTTTAGAGACCTCACAAAGTCAGCAGCCACTTAGAATGTACTGGGAACAAGTTACAGGAAAATGTCACCAAAGTGCTTATCTCAGTCTAATAATGCTATTTTGACCCAAGATTTTTTTAAGAAAGTGGAAGTCAGTTTTGTCTGAAAGAAGGCATTAGGGCTCATGTATTTTGTGTTGGGCTCCTAAAACCCACTTTTAGAGACCTCACAAAGTCAGCAGCCACTTAGAATGTACTGGGAACAAGTTACAGGAAAATGTCACCAAAGTGCTTATCTCAGCCCAAAAATGCCATTTTGAGCCACGATTTTTTAAGGAAAGTGGGTGTCAGTTTTGTATGAAGGAAGGCATTGGGGCTCATGTATTTTGTGTTGGGCTCCTAAAACCCACTTTTAGAGACCTCACAAAGTCAGCAGCCACTTAGAATGTACTGGGAACAAGTTACAGGAAAATGTCACCAAAGTGCTTATCTCAGTCTAATAATGCTATTTTGACCCAAGATTTTTTTAAGAAAGTGGAAGTCAGTTTTGTCTGAAAGAAGGCATTAGGGCTCATGTATTTTGTGTTGGGCTCCTAAAACCCACTTTTAGAGACCTCACAAAGTCAGCAGCCACTTAGAATGTACTGGGAACAAGTTACAGGAAAATGTCACCAAAGTGCTTATCTCAGCCCAAAAATGCCATTTTGAGCCACGATTTTTTAAGGAAAGTGGGTGTCAGTTTTGTATGAAGGAAGGCATTGGGGCTCATGTATTTTGTGTTGGGCTCCTAAAACCCACTTTTAGAGACCTCACAAAGTCAGCAGCCACTTAGAATGTACTGGGAACAAGTTACAGGAAAATGTCACCAAAGTGCTTATCTCAGTCTAATAATGCTATTTTGACCCAAGATTTTTTTAAGAAAGTGGAAGTCAGTTTTGTCTGAAAGAAGGCATTAGGGCTCATGTATTTTGTGTTGGGCTCCTAAAACCCACTTTTAGAGACCTCACAAAGTCAGCAGCCACTTAGAATGTACTGGGAACAAGTTACAGGAAAATGTCACCAAAGTGCTTATCTCAGCCCAAAAATGCCATTTTGAGCCACGATTTTTTAAGGAAAGTGGGTGTCAGTTTTGTATGAAGGAAGGCATTGGGGCTCATGTATTTTGTGTTGGGCTCCTAAAACCCACTTTTAGAGACCTCACAAAGTCAGCAGCCACTTAGAATGTACTGGGAACAAGTTACAGGAAAATGTCACCAAAGTGCTTATCTCAGTCTAATAATGCTATTTTGACCCAAGATTTTTTTAAGAAAGTGGAAGTCAGTTTTGTCTGAAAGAAGGCATTAGGGCTCATGTATTTTGTGTTGGGCTCCTAAAACCCACTTTTAGAGACCTCACAAAGTCAGCAGCCACTTAGAATGTACTGGGAACAAGTTACAGGAAAATGTCACCAAAGTGCTTATCTCAGCCCAAAAATGCCATTTTGAGCCACGATTTTTTAAGGAAAGTGGGTGTCAGTTTTGTATGAAGGAAGGCATTGGGGCTCATGTATTTTGTGTTGGGCTCCTAAAACCCACTTTTAGAGACCTCACAAAGTCAGCAGCCACTTAGAATGTACTGGGAACAAGTTACAGGAAAATGTCACCAAAGTGCTTATCTCAGTCTAATAATGCTATTTTGACCCAAGATTTTTTTAAGAAAGTGGAAGTCAGTTTTGTCTGAAAGAAGGCATTAGGGCTCATGTATTTTGTGTTGGGCTCCTAAAACCCAATTTTACAGACCTCACAAAGTCAGCAGCCACTTAAAATGTACTGGGAACAAGTTACAGGAAAATGTCACCAAAGTGCTTATCTCAGCCCAAAAATGCTATTTTGAACCACGATTTTTTAAAGAAAGTGGGTGTCAGTTCTGTCTGAAGGAAGGCATTAGGGCTCATGTATTTTGTGTTGGGCTCCTAAAACCCACTTTTAGAGACCTCACAAAGTCAGCAGCCACTTAGAATGTACTGGGAACAAGTTACAGGAAAATGTCACCAAAGTGCTTATCTCAGCCCAAAAATGCCATTTTGAGCCACGATTTTTTAAGGAAAGTGGGTGTCAGTTTTGTATGAAGGAAGGCATTGGGGCTCATGTATTTTGTGTTGGGCTCCTAAAACCCACTTTTAGAGACCTCACAAAGTCAGCAGCCACTTAGAATGTACTGGGAACAAGTTACAGGAAAATGTCACCAAAGTGCTTATCTCAGTCTAATAATGCTATTTTGACCCAAGATTTTTTTAAGAAAGTGGAAGTCAGTTTTGTCTGAAAGAAGGCATTAGGGCTCATGTATTTTGTGTTGGGCTCCTAAAACCCACTTTTAGAGACCTCACAAAGTCAGCAGCCACTTAGAATGTACTGGGAACAAGTTACAGGAAAATGTCACCAAAGTGCTTATCTCAGCCCAAAAATGCCATTTTGAGCCACGATTTTTTAAGGAAAGTGGGTGTCAGTTTTGTATGAAGGAAGGCATTGGGGCTCATGTATTTTTTGTTGGGCTCCTAAAACCCACTTTTAGAGACCTCACAAAGTCAGCAGCCACTTAGAATGTACTGGGAACAAGTTACAGGAAAATGTCACCAAAGTGCTTATCTCAGCCCAAAAATGCCATTTTGAGCCACGATTTTTTAAGGAAAGTGGGTGTCAGTTTTGTATGAAGGAAGGCATTGGGGCTCATGTATTTTGTGTTGGGCTCCTAAAACCCACTTTTAGAGACCTCACAAAGTCAGCAGCCACTTAGAATGTACTGGGAACAAGTTACAGGAAAATGTCACCAAAGTGCTTATCTCAGTCTAATAATGCTATTTTGACCCAAGATTTTTTTAAGAAAGTGGAAGTCAGTTTTGTCTGAAAGAAGGCATTAGGGCTCATGTATTTTGTGTTGGGCTCCTAAAACCCACTTTTAGAGACCTCACAAAGTCAGCAGCCACTTAGAATGTACTGGGAACAAGTTACAGGAAAATGTCACCAAAGTGCTTATCTCAGCCCAAAAATGCCATTTTGAGCCACGATTTTTTAAGGAAAGTGGGTGTCAGTTTTGTATGAAGGAAGGCATTGGGGCTCATGTATTTTGTGTTGGGCTCCTAAAACCCACTTTTAGAGACCTCACAAAGTCAGCAGCCACTTAGAATGTACTGGGAACAAGTTACAGGAAAATGTCACCAAAGTGCTTATCTCAGTCTAATAATGCTATTTTGACCCAAGATTTTTTTAAGAAAGTGGAAGTCAGTTTTGTCTGAAAGAAGGCATTAGGGCTCATGTATTTTGTGTTGGGCTCCTAAAACCCACTTTTAGAGACCTCACAAAGTCAGCAGCCACTTAGAATGTACTGGGAACAAGTTACAGGAAAATGTCACCAAAGTGCTTATCTCAGCCCAAAAATGCCATTTTGAGCCACGATTTTTTAAGGAAAGTGGGTGTCAGTTTTGTATGAAGGAAGGCATTGGGGCTCATGTATTTTGTGTTGGGCTCCTAAAACCCACTTTTAGAGACCTCACAAAGTCAGCAGCCACTTAGAATGTACTGGGAACAAGTTACAGGAAAATGTCACCAAAGTGCTTATCTCAGTCTAATAATGCTATTTTGACCCAAGATTTTTTTAAGAAAGTGGAAGTCAGTTTTGTCTGAAAGAAGGCATTAGGGCTCATGTATTTTGTGTTGGGCTCCTAAAACCCACTTTTAGAGACCTCACAAAGTCAGCAGCCACTTAGAATGTACTGGGAACAAGTTACAGGAAAATGTCACCAAAGTGCTTATCTCAGCCCAAAAATGCCATTTTGAGCCACGATTTTTTAAGGAAAGTGGGTGTCAGTTTTGTATGAAGGAAGGCATTGGGGCTCATGTATTTTGTGTTGGGCTCCTAAAACCCACTTTTAGAGACCTCACAAAGTCAGCAGCCACTTAGAATGTACTGGGAACAAGTTACAGGAAAATGTCACCAAAGTGCTTATCTCAGTCTAATAATGCTATTTTGACCCAAGATTTTTTTAAGAAAGTGGAAGTCAGTTTTGTCTGAAAGAAGGCATTAGGGCTCATGTATTTTGTGTTGGGCTCCTAAAACCCACTTTTAGAGACCTCACAAAGTCAGCAGCCACTTAGAATGTACTGGGAACAAGTTACAGGAAAATGTCACCAAAGTGCTTATCTCAGCCCAAAAATGCCATTTTGAGCCACGATTTTTTAAGGAAAGTGGGTGTCAGTTTTGTATGAAGGAAGGCATTGGGGCTCATGTATTTTGTGTTGGGCTCCTAAAACCCACTTTTAGAGACCTCACAAAGTCAGCAGCCACTTAGAATGTACTGGGAACAAGTTACAGGAAAATGTCACCAAAGTGCTTATCTCAGTCTAATAATGCTATTTTGACCCAAGATTTTTTTAAGAAAGTGGAAGTCAGTTTTGTCTGAAAGAAGGCATTAGGGCTCATGTATTTTGTGTTGGGCTCCTAAAACCCACTTTTAGAGACCTCACAAAGTCAGCAGCCACTTAGAATGTACTGGGAACAAGTTACAGGAAAATGTCACCAAAGTGCTTATCTCAGCCCAAAAATGCCATTTTGAGCCACGATTTTTTAAGGAAAGTGGGTGTCAGTTTTGTATGAAGGAAGGCATTGGGGCTCATGTATTTTGTGTTGGGCTCCTAAAACCCACTTTTAGAGACCTCACAAAGTCAGCAGCCACTTAGAATGTACTGGGAACAAGTTACAGGAAAATGTCACCAAAGTGCTTATCTCAGTCTAATAATGCTATTTTGACCCAAGATTTTTTTAAGAAAGTGGAAGTCAGTTTTGTCTGAAAGAAGGCATTAGGGCTCATGTATTTTGTGTTGGGCTCCTAAAACCCACTTTTAGAGACCTCACAAAGTCAGCAGCCACTTAGAATGTACTGGGAACAAGTTACAGGAAAATGTCACCAAAGTGCTTATCTCAGCCCAAAAATGCCATTTTGAGCCACGATTTTTTAAGGAAAGTGGGTGTCAGTTTTGTATGAAGGAAGGCATTGGGGCTCATGTATTTTGTGTTGGGCTCCTAAAACCCACTTTTAGAGACCTCACAAAGTCAGCAGCCACTTAGAATGTACTGGGAACAAGTTACAGGAAAATGTCACCAAAGTGCTTATCTCAGTCTAATAATGCTATTTTGACCCAAGATTTTTTTAAGAAAGTGGAAGTCAGTTTTGTCTGAAAGAAGGCATTAGGGCTCATGTATTTTGTGTTGGGCTCCTAAAACCCAATTTTACAGACCTCACAAAGTCAGCAGCCACTTAAAATGTACTGGGAACAAGTTACAGGAAAATGTCACCAAAGTGCTTATCTCAGCCCAAAAATGCTATTTTGAACCACGATTTTTTAAAGAAAGTGGGTGTCAGTTCTGTCTGAAGGAAGGCATTAGGGCTCATGTATTTTGTGTTGGGCTCCTAAAACCCACTTTTAGAGACCTCACAAAGTCAGCAGCCACTTAGAATGTACTGGGAACAAGTTACAGGAAAATGTCACCAAAGTGCTTATCTCAGCCCAAAAATGCCATTTTGAGCCACGATTTTTTAAGGAAAGTGGGTGTCAGTTTTGTATGAAGGAAGGCATTGGGGCTCATGTATTTTGTGTTGGGCTCCTAAAACCCACTTTTAGAGACCTCACAAAGTCAGCAGCCACTTAGAATGTACTGGGAACAAGTTACAGGAAAATGTCACCAAAGTGCTTATCTCAGCCCAAAAATGCCATTTTGAGCCACGATTTTTTAAGGAAAGTGGGTGTCAGTTTTGTATGAAGGAAGGCATTGGGGCTCATGTATTTTGTGTTGGGCTCCTAAAACCCACTTTTAGAGACCTCACAAAGTCAGCAGCCACTTAGAATGTACTGGGAACAAGTTACAGGAAAATGTCACCAAAGTGCTTATCTCAGTCTAATAATGCTATTTTGACCCAAGATTTTTTTAAGAAAGTGGAAGTCAGTTTTGTCTGAAAGAAGGCATTAGGGCTCATGTATTTTGTGTTGGGCTCCTAAAACCCACTTTTAGAGACCTCACAAAGTCAGCAGCCACTTAGAATGTACTGGGAACAAGTTACAGGAAAATGTCACCAAAGTGCTTATCTCAGCCCAAAAATGCCATTTTGAGCCACGATTTTTTAAGGAAAGTGGGTGTCAGTTTTGTATGAAGGAAGGCATTGGGGCTCATGTATTTTGTGTTGGGCTCCTAAAACCCACTTTTAGAGACCTCACAAAGTCAGCAGCCACTTAGAATGTACTGGGAACAAGTTACAGGAAAATGTCACCAAAGTGCTTATCTCAGTCTAATAATGCTATTTTGACCCAAGATTTTTTTAAGAAAGTGGAAGTCAGTTTTGTCTGAAAGAAGGCATTAGGGCTCATGTATTTTGTGTTGGGCTCCTAAAACCCACTTTTAGAGACCTCACAAAGTCAGCAGCCACTTAGAATGTACTGGGAACAAGTTACAGGAAAATGTCACCAAAGTGCTTATCTCAGCCCAAAAATGCCATTTTGAGCCACGATTTTTTAAGGAAAGTGGGTGTCAGTTTTGTATGAAGGAAGGCATTGGGGCTCATGTATTTTGTGTTGGGCTCCTAAAACCCACTTTTAGAGACCTCACAAAGTCAGCAGCCACTTAGAATGTACTGGGAACAAGTTACAGGAAAATGTCACCAAAGTGCTTATCTCAGTCTAATAATGCTATTTTGACCCAAGATTTTTTTAAGAAAGTGGAAGTTACAGGAAAATGTCACCAAAGTGCTTATCTCAGCCCAAAAATGCCATTTTGAGCCACGATTTTTTAAGGAAAGTGGGTGTCAGTTTTGTATGAAGGAAGGCATTGGGGCTCATGTATTTTGTGTTGGGCTCCTAAAACCCACTTTTAGAGACCTCACAAAGTCAGCAGCCACTTAGAATGTACTGGGAACAAGTTACAGGAAAATGTCACCAAAGTGCTTATCTCAGTCTAATAATGCTATTTTGACCCAAGATTTTTTTAAGAAAGTGGAAGTCAGTTTTGTCTGAAAGAAGGCATTAGGGCTCATGTATTTTGTGTTGGGCTCCTAAAACCCACTTTTAGAGACCTCACAAAGTCAGCAGCCACTTAGAATGTACTGGGAACAAGTTACAGGAAAATGTCACCAAAGTGCTTATCTCAGCCCAAAAATGCCATTTTGAGCCACGATTTTTTAAGGAAAGTGGGTGTCAGTTTTGTATGAAGGAAGGCATTGGGGCTCATGTATTTTGTGTTGGGCTCCTAAAACCCACTTTTAGAGACCTCACAAAGTCAGCAGCCACTTAGAATGTACTGGGAACAAGTTACAGGAAAATGTCACCAAAGTGCTTATCTCAGTCTAATAATGCTATTTTGACCCAAGATTTTTTTAAGAAAGTGGAAGTCAGTTTTGTCTGAAAGAAGGCATTAGGGCTCATGTATTTTGTGTTGGGCTCCTAAAACCCAATTTTACAGACCTCACAAAGTCAGCAGCCACTTAAAATGTACTGGGAACAAGTTACAGGAAAATGTCACCAAAGTGCTTATCTCAGCCCAAAAATGCTATTTTGAACCACGATTTTTTAAAGAAAGTGGGTGTCAGTTCTGTCTGAAGGAAGGCATTAGGGCTCATGTATTTTGTGTTGGGCTCCTAAAACCCACTTTTAGAGACCTCACAAAGTCAGCAGCCACTTAGAATGTACTGGGAACAAGTTACAGGAAAATGTCACCAAAGTGCTTATCTCAGCCCAAAAATGCCATTTTGAGCCACGATTTTTTAAGGAAAGTGGGTGTCAGTTTTGTATGAAGGAAGGCATTGGGGCTCATGTATTTTGTGTTGGGCTCCTAAAACCCACTTTTAGAGACCTCACAAAGTCAGCAGCCACTTAGAATGTACTGGGAACAAGTTACAGGAAAATGTCACCAAAGTGCTTATCTCAGCCCAAAAATGCCATTTTGAGCCACGATTTTTTAAGGAAAGTGGGTGTCAGTTTTGTATGAAGGAAGGCATTGGGGCTCATGTATTTTGTGTTGGGCTCCTAAAACCCACTTTTAGAGACCTCACAAAGTCAGCAGCCACTTAGAATGTACTGGGAACAAGTTACAGGAAAATGTCACCAAAGTGCTTATCTCAGTCTAATAATGCTATTTTGACCCAAGATTTTTTTAAGAAAGTGGAAGTCAGTTTTGTCTGAAAGAAGGCATTAGGGCTCATGTATTTTGTGTTGGGCTCCTAAAACCCACTTTTAGAGACCTCACAAAGTCAGCAGCCACTTAGAATGTACTGGGAACAAGTTACAGGAAAATGTCACCAAAGTGCTTATCTCAGCCCAAAAATGCCATTTTGAGCCACGATTTTTTAAGGAAAGTGGGTGTCAGTTTTGTATGAAGGAAGGCATTGGGGCTCATGTATTTTGTGTTGGGCTCCTAAAACCCACTTTTAGAGACCTCACAAAGTCAGCAGCCACTTAGAATGTACTGGGAACAAGTTACAGGAAAATGTCACCAAAGTGCTTATCTCAGCCCAAAAATGCCATTTTGAGCCACGATTTTTTAAGGAAAGTGGGTGTCAGTTTTGTATGAAGGAAGGCATTGGGGCTCATGTATTTTGTGTTGGGCTCCTAAAACCCACTTTTAGAGACCTCACAAAGTCAGCAGCCACTTAGAATGTACTGGGAACAAGTTACAGGAAAATGTCACCAAAGTGCTTATCTCAGTCTAATAATGCTATTTTGACCCAAGATTTTTTTAAGAAAGTGGAAGTCAGTTTTGTCTGAAAGAAGGCATTAGGGCTCATGTATTTTGTGTTGGGCTCCTAAAACCCACTTTTAGAGACCTCACAAAGTCAGCAGCCACTTAGAATGTACTGGGAACAAGTTACAGGAAAATGTCACCAAAGTGCTTATCTCAGTCTAATAATGCTATTTTGACCCAAGATTTTTTTAAGAAAGTGGAAGTCAGTTTTGTCTGAAAGAAGGCATTAGGGCTCATGTATTTTGTGTTGGGCTCCTAAAACCCACTTTTAGAGACCTCACAAAGTCAGCAGCCACTTAGAATGTACTGGGAACAAGTTACAGGAAAATGTCACCAAAGTGCTTATCTCAGTCTAATAATGCTATTTTGACCCAAGATTTTTTTAAGAAAGTGGAAGTCAGTTTTGTCTGAAAGAAGGCATTAGGGCTCATGTATTTTGTGTTGGGCTCCTAAAACCCAATTTTACAGACCTCACAAAGTCAGCAGCCACTTAAAATGTACTGGGAACAAGTTACAGGAAAATGTCACCAAAGTGCTTATCTCAGCCCAAAAATGCTATTTTGAACCACGATTTTTTAAAGAAAGTGGGTGTCAGTTCTGTCTGAAGGAAGGCATTAGGGCTCATGTATTTTGTGTTGGGCTCCTAAAACCCACTTTTAGAGACCTCACAAAGTCAGCAGCCACTTAGAATGTACTGGGAACAAGTTACAGGAAAATGTCACCAAAGTGCTTATCTCAGCCCAAAAATGCCATTTTGAGCCACGATTTTTTAAGGAAAGTGGGTGTCAGTTTTGTATGAAGGAAGGCATTGGGGCTCATGTATTTTGTGTTGGGCTCCTAAAACCCACTTTTAGAGACCTCACAAAGTCAGCAGCCACTTAGAATGTACTGGGAACAAGTTACAGGAAAATGTCACCAAAGTGCTTATCTCAGTCTAATAATGCTATTTTGACCCAAGATTTTTTTAAGAAAGTGGAAGTCAGTTTTGTCTGAAAGAAGGCATTAGGGCTCATGTATTTTGTGTTGGGCTCCTAAAACCCACTTTTAGAGACCTCACAAAGTCAGCAGCCACTTAGAATGTACTGGGAACAAGTTACAGGAAAATGTCACCAAAGTGCTTATCTCAGCCCAAAAATGCCATTTTGAGCCACGATTTTTTAAGGAAAGTGGGTGTCAGTTTTGTATGAAGGAAGGCATTGGGGCTCATGTATTTTGTGTTGGGCTCCTAAAACCCACTTTTAGAGACCTCACAAAGTCAGCAGCCACTTAGAATGTACTGGGAACAAGTTACAGGAAAATGTCACCAAAGTGCTTATCTCAGTCTAATAATGCTATTTTGACCCAAGATTTTTTTAAGAAAGTGGAAGTCAGTTTTGTCTGAAAGAAGGCATTAGGGCTCATGTATTTTGTGTTGGGCTCCTAAAACCCACTTTTAGAGACCTCACAAAGTCAGCAGCCACTTAGAATGTACTGGGAACAAGTTACAGGAAAATGTCACCAAAGTGCTTATCTCAGCCCAAAAATGCCATTTTGAGCCACGATTTTTTAAGGAAAGTGGGTGTCAGTTTTGTATGAAGGAAGGCATTGGGGCTCATGTATTTTGTGTTGGGCTCCTAAAACCCACTTTTAGAGACCTCACAAAGTCAGCAGCCACTTAGAATGTACTGGGAACAAGTTACAGGAAAATGTCACCAAAGTGCTTATCTCAGTCTAATAATGCTATTTTGACCCAAGATTTTTTTAAGAAAGTGGAAGTCAGTTTTGTCTGAAAGAAGGCATTAGGGCTCATGTATTTTGTGTTGGGCTCCTAAAACCCACTTTTAGAGACCTCACAAAGTCAGCAGCCACTTAGAATGTACTGGGAACAAGTTACAGGAAAATGTCACCAAAGTGCTTATCTCAGCCCAAAAATGCCATTTTGAGCCACGATTTTTTAAGGAAAGTGGGTGTCAGTTTTGTATGAAGGAAGGCATTGGGGCTCATGTATTTTGTGTTGGGCTCCTAAAACCCACTTTTAGAGACCTCACAAAGTCAGCAGCCACTTAGAATGTACTGGGAACAAGTTACAGGAAAATGTCACCAAAGTGCTTATCTCAGTCTAATAATGCTATTTTGACCCAAGATTTTTTTAAGAAAGTGGAAGTCAGTTTTGTCTGAAAGAAGGCATTAGGGCTCATGTATTTTGTGTTGGGCTCCTAAAACCCACTTTTAGAGACCTCACAAAGTCAGCAGCCACTTAGAATGTACTGGGAACAAGTTACAGGAAAATGTCACCAAAGTGCTTATCTCAGCCCAAAAATGCCATTTTGAGCCACGATTTTTTAAGGAAAGTGGGTGTCAGTTTTGTATGAAGGAAGGCATTGGGGCTCATGTATTTTGTGTTGGGCTCCTAAAACCCACTTTTAGAGACCTCACAAAGTCAGCAGCCACTTAGAATGTACTGGGAACAAGTTACAGGAAAATGTCACCAAAGTGCTTATCTCAGTCTAATAATGCTATTTTGACCCAAGATTTTTTTAAGAAAGTGGAAGTCAGTTTTGTCTGAAAGAAGGCATTAGGGCTCATGTATTTTGTGTTGGGCTCCTAAAACCCACTTTTAGAGACCTCACAAAGTCAGCAGCCACTTAGAATGTACTGGGAACAAGTTACAGGAAAATGTCACCAAAGTGCTTATCTCAGCCCAAAAATGCCATTTTGAGCCACGATTTTTTAAGGAAAGTGGGTGTCAGTTTTGTATGAAGGAAGGCATTGGGGCTCATGTATTTTGTGTTGGGCTCCTAAAACCCACTTTTAGAGACCTCACAAAGTCAGCAGCCACTTAGAATGTACTGGGAACAAGTTACAGGAAAATGTCACCAAAGTGCTTATCTCAGTCTAATAATGCTATTTTGACCCAAGATTTTTTTAAGAAAGTGGAAGTCAGTTTTGTCTGAAAGAAGGCATTAGGGCTCATGTATTTTGTGTTGGGCTCCTAAAACCCACTTTTAGAGACCTCACAAAGTCAGCAGCCACTTAGAATGTACTGGGAACAAGTTACAGGAAAATGTCACCAAAGTGCTTATCTCAGCCCAAAAATGCCATTTTGAGCCACGATTTTTTAAGGAAAGTGGGTGTCAGTTTTGTATGAAGGAAGGCATTGGGGCTCATGTATTTTGTGTTGGGCTCCTAAAACCCACTTTTAGAGACCTCACAAAGTCAGCAGCCACTTAGAATGTACTGGGAACAAGTTACAGGAAAATGTCACCAAAGTGCTTATCTCAGTCTAATAATGCTATTTTGACCCAAGATTTTTTTAAGAAAGTGGAAGTCAGTTTTGTCTGAAAGAAGGCATTAGGGCTCATGTATTTTGTGTTGGGCTCCTAAAACCCACTTTTAGAGACCTCACAAAGTCAGCAGCCACTTAGAATGTACTGGGAACAAGTTACAGGAAAATGTCACCAAAGTGCTTATCTCAGCCCAAAAATGCCATTTTGAGCCACGATTTTTTAAGGAAAGTGGGTGTCAGTTTTGTATGAAGGAAGGCATTGGGGCTCATGTATTTTGTGTTGGGCTCCTAAAACCCACTTTTAGAGACCTCACAAAGTCAGCAGCCACTTAGAATGTACTGGGAACAAGTTACAGGAAAATGTCACCAAAGTGCTTATCTCAGTCTAATAATGCTATTTTGACCCAAGATTTTTTTAAGAAAGTGGAAGTCAGTTTTGTCTGAAAGAAGGCATTAGGGCTCATGTATTTTGTGTTGGGCTCCTAAAACCCAATTTTACAGACCTCACAAAGTCAGCAGCCACTTAAAATGTACTGGGAACAAGTTACAGGAAAATGTCACCAAAGTGCTTATCTCAGCCCAAAAATGCTATTTTGAACCACGATTTTTTAAAGAAAGTGGGTGTCAGTTCTGTCTGAAGGAAGGCATTAGGGCTCATGTATTTTGTGTTGGGCTCCTAAAACCCACTTTTAGAGACCTCACAAAGTCAGCAGCCACTTAGAATGTACTGGGAACAAGTTACAGGAAAATGTCACCAAAGTGCTTATCTCAGCCCAAAAATGCCATTTTGAGCCACGATTTTTTAAGGAAAGTGGGTGTCAGTTTTGTATGAAGGAAGGCATTGGGGCTCATGTATTTTGTGTTGGGCTCCTAAAACCCACTTTTAGAGACCTCACAAAGTCAGCAGCCACTTAGAATGTACTGGGAACAAGTTACAGGAAAATGTCACCAAAGTGCTTATCTCAGTCTAATAATGCTATTTTGACCCAAGATTTTTTTAAGAAAGTGGAAGTCAGTTTTGTCTGAAAGAAGGCATTAGGGCTCATGTATTTTGTGTTGGGCTCCTAAAACCCACTTTTAGAGACCTCACAAAGTCAGCAGCCACTTAGAATGTACTGGGAACAAGTTACAGGAAAATGTCACCAAAGTGCTTATCTCAGCCCAAAAATGCCATTTTGAGCCACGATTTTTTAAGGAAAGTGGGTGTCAGTTTTGTATGAAGGAAGGCATTGGGGCTCATGTATTTTTTGTTGGGCTCCTAAAACCCACTTTTAGAGACCTCACAAAGTCAGCAGCCACTTAGAATGTACTGGGAACAAGTTACAGGAAAATGTCACCAAAGTGCTTATCTCAGCCCAAAAATGCCATTTTGAGCCACGATTTTTTAAGGAAAGTGGGTGTCAGTTTTGTATGAAGGAAGGCATTGGGGCTCATGTATTTTGTGTTGGGCTCCTAAAACCCACTTTTAGAGACCTCACAAAGTCAGCAGCCACTTAGAATGTACTGGGAACAAGTTACAGGAAAATGTCACCAAAGTGCTTATCTCAGTCTAATAATGCTATTTTGACCCAAGATTTTTTTAAGAAAGTGGAAGTCAGTTTTGTCTGAAAGAAGGCATTAGGGCTCATGTATTTTGTGTTGGGCTCCTAAAACCCACTTTTAGAGACCTCACAAAGTCAGCAGCCACTTAGAATGTACTGGGAACAAGTTACAGGAAAATGTCACCAAAGTGCTTATCTCAGCCCAAAAATGCCATTTTGAGCCACGATTTTTTAAGGAAAGTGGGTGTCAGTTTTGTATGAAGGAAGGCATTGGGGCTCATGTATTTTGTGTTGGGCTCCTAAAACCCACTTTTAGAGACCTCACAAAGTCAGCAGCCACTTAGAATGTACTGGGAACAAGTTACAGGAAAATGTCACCAAAGTGCTTATCTCAGTCTAATAATGCTATTTTGACCCAAGATTTTTTTAAGAAAGTGGAAGTCAGTTTTGTCTGAAAGAAGGCATTAGGGCTCATGTATTTTGTGTTGGGCTCCTAAAACCCACTTTTAGAGACCTCACAAAGTCAGCAGCCACTTAGAATGTACTGGGAACAAGTTACAGGAAAATGTCACCAAAGTGCTTATCTCAGCCCAAAAATGCCATTTTGAGCCACGATTTTTTAAGGAAAGTGGGTGTCAGTTTTGTATGAAGGAAGGCATTGGGGCTCATGTATTTTGTGTTGGGCTCCTAAAACCCACTTTTAGAGACCTCACAAAGTCAGCAGCCACTTAGAATGTACTGGGAACAAGTTACAGGAAAATGTCACCAAAGTGCTTATCTCAGTCTAATAATGCTATTTTGACCCAAGATTTTTTTAAGAAAGTGGAAGTCAGTTTTGTCTGAAAGAAGGCATTAGGGCTCATGTATTTTGTGTTGGGCTCCTAAAACCCACTTTTAGAGACCTCACAAAGTCAGCAGCCACTTAGAATGTACTGGGAACAAGTTACAGGAAAATGTCACCAAAGTGCTTATCTCAGCCCAAAAATGCCATTTTGAGCCACGATTTTTTAAGGAAAGTGGGTGTCAGTTTTGTATGAAGGAAGGCATTGGGGCTCATGTATTTTGTGTTGGGCTCCTAAAACCCACTTTTAGAGACCTCACAAAGTCAGCAGCCACTTAGAATGTACTGGGAACAAGTTACAGGAAAATGTCACCAAAGTGCTTATCTCAGTCTAATAATGCTATTTTGACCCAAGATTTTTTTAAGAAAGTGGAAGTCAGTTTTGTCTGAAAGAAGGCATTAGGGCTCATGTATTTTGTGTTGGGCTCCTAAAACCCACTTTTAGAGACCTCACAAAGTCAGCAGCCACTTAGAATGTACTGGGAACAAGTTACAGGAAAATGTCACCAAAGTGCTTATCTCAGCCCAAAAATGCCATTTTGAGCCACGATTTTTTAAGGAAAGTGGGTGTCAGTTTTGTATGAAGGAAGGCATTGGGGCTCATGTATTTTGTGTTGGGCTCCTAAAACCCACTTTTAGAGACCTCACAAAGTCAGCAGCCACTTAGAATGTACTGGGAACAAGTTACAGGAAAATGTCACCAAAGTGCTTATCTCAGTCTAATAATGCTATTTTGACCCAAGATTTTTTTAAGAAAGTGGAAGTCAGTTTTGTCTGAAAGAAGGCATTAGGGCTCATGTATTTTGTGTTGGGCTCCTAAAACCCACTTTTAGAGACCTCACAAAGTCAGCAGCCACTTAGAATGTACTGGGAACAAGTTACAGGAAAATGTCACCAAAGTGCTTATCTCAGCCCAAAAATGCCATTTTGAGCCACGATTTTTTAAGGAAAGTGGGTGTCAGTTTTGTATGAAGGAAGGCATTGGGGCTCATGTATTTTGTGTTGGGCTCCTAAAACCCACTTTTAGAGACCTCACAAAGTCAGCAGCCACTTAGAATGTACTGGGAACAAGTTACAGGAAAATGTCACCAAAGTGCTTATCTCAGTCTAATAATGCTATTTTGACCCAAGATTTTTTTAAGAAAGTGGAAGTCAGTTTTGTCTGAAAGAAGGCATTAGGGCTCATGTATTTTGTGTTGGGCTCCTAAAACCCAATTTTACAGACCTCACAAAGTCAGCAGCCACTTAAAATGTACTGGGAACAAGTTACAGGAAAATGTCACCAAAGTGCTTATCTCAGCCCAAAAATGCTATTTTGAACCACGATTTTTTAAAGAAAGTGGGTGTCAGTTCTGTCTGAAGGAAGGCATTAGGGCTCATGTATTTTGTGTTGGGCTCCTAAAACCCACTTTTAGAGACCTCACAAAGTCAGCAGCCACTTAGAATGTACTGGGAACAAGTTACAGGAAAATGTCACCAAAGTGCTTATCTCAGCCCAAAAATGCCATTTTGAGCCACGATTTTTTAAGGAAAGTGGGTGTCAGTTTTGTATGAAGAAGGCATTGGGGCTCATGTATTTTGTGTTGGGCTCCTAAAACCCACTTTTTAGAGACCTCACAAAGTCAGCAGCCACTTAGAATGTACTGGGAACAAGTTACAGGAAAATGTCACCAAAGTGCTTATCTCAGTCTAATAATGCTATTTTGACCCAAGATTTTTTTAAGAAAGTGGAAGTCAGTTTTGTCTGAAAGAAGGCATTAGGGCTCATGTATTTTGTGTTGGGCTCCTAAAACCCACTTTTAGAGACCTCACAAAGTCAGCAGCCACTTAGAATGTACTGGGAACAAGTTACAGGAAAATGTCACCAAAGTGCTTATCTCAGCCCAAAAATGCCATTTTGAGCCACGATTTTTTAAGGAAAGTGGGGTGTCAGTTTTGTATGAAGGAAGGCATTGGGGCTCATGTATTTTGTGTTGGGCTCCTAAAACCCACTTTTAGAGACCTCACAAAGTCAGCAGCCACTTAGAATGTACTGGGAACAAGTTACAGGAAAATGTCACCAAAGTGCTTATCTCAGTCTAATAATGCTATTTTGACCCAAGATTTTTTTAAGAAAGTGGAAGTCAGTTTTGTCTGAAAGAAGGCATTAGGGCTCATGTATTTTGTGTTGGGCTCCTAAAACCCACTTTAGAGACCTCACAAAGTCAGCAGCCACTTAGAATGTACTGGGAACAAGTTACAGGAAAATGTCACCAAAGTGCTTATCTCAGCCCAAAAATGCCATTTTGAGCCACGATGTTTTAAGGAAAGTGGGTGTCAGTTTTGTATGAAGGAAGGCATTGGGGCTCATGTATTTTGTGTTGGGCTCCTAAAACCCACTTTTAGAGACCTCACAAAGTCAGCAGCCACTTAGAATGTACTGGGAACAAGTTACAGGAAAATGTCACCAAAGTGCTTATCTCAGTCTAATAATGCTATTTTGACCCAAGATTTTTTTAAGAAAGTGGAAGTCAGTTTTGTCTGAAAGAAGGCATTAGGGCTCATGTATTTTGTGTTGGGCTCCTAAAACCCACTTTTAGAGACCTCACAAAGTCAGCAGCCACTTAGAATGTACTGGGAACAAGTTACAGGAAAATGTCACCAAAGTGCTTATCTCAGCCCAAAAATGCCATTTTGAGCCACGATTTTTTAAGGAAAGTGGGTGTCAGTTTTGTATGAAGGAAGGCATTGGGGCTCATGTATTTTGTGTTGGGCTCCTAAAACCCACTTTTAGAGACCTCACAAAGTCAGCAGCCACTTAGAATGTACTGGGAACAAGTTACAGGAAAATGTCACCAAAGTGCTTATCTCAGTCTAATAATGCTATTTTGACCCAAGATTTTTTTAAGAAAGTGGAAGTCAGTTTTGTCTGAAAGAAGGCATTAGGGCTCATGTATTTTGTGTTGGGCTCCTAAAACCCACTTTTAGAGACCTCACAAAGTCAGCAGCCACTTAGAATGTACTGGGAACAAGTTACAGGAAAATGTCACCAAAGTGCTTATCTCAGCCCAAAAATGCCATTTTGAGCCACGATGTTTTAAGGAAAGTGGGTGTCAGTTTTGTATGAGGAAGGCATTGGGGCTCATGTATTTTGTGTTGGGCTCCTAAAACCCACTTTTAGAGACCTCACAAAGTCAGCAGCCACTTAGAATGTACTGGGAACAAGTTACAGGAAAATGTCACCAAAGTGCTTATCTCAGTCTAATAATGCTATTTTGACCCAAGATTTTTTTAAGAAAGTGGAAGTCAGTTTTGTCTGAAAGAAGGCATTAGGGCTCATGTATTTTGTGTTGGGCTCCTAAAACCCACTTTTAGAGACCTCACAAAGTCAGCAGCCACTTAGAATGTACTGGGAACAAGTTACAGGAAAATGTCACCAAAGTGCTTATCTCAGCCCAAAAATGCCATTTTGAGCCACGATTTTTTAAGGAAAGTGGGTGTCAGTTTTGTATGAAGGAAGGCATTGGGGCTCATGTATTTTGTGTTGGGCTCCTAAAACCCACTTTTAGAGACCTCACAAAGTCAGCAGCCACTTAGAATGTACTGGGAACAAGTTACAGGAAAATGTCACCAAAGTGCTTATCTCAGTCTAATAATGCTATTTTGACCCAAGATTTTTTTAAGAAAGTGGAAGTCAGTTTTGTCTGAAAGAAGGCATTAGGGCTCATGTATTTTGTGTTGGGCTCCTAAAACCCACTTTTAGAGACCTCACAAAGTCAGCAGCCACTTAGAATGTACTGGGAACAAGTTACAGGAAAATGTCACCAAAGTGCTTATCTCAGCCCAAAAATGCCATTTTGAGCCACGATTTTTTAAGGAAAGTGGGTGTCAGTTTTGTATGAAGGAAGGCATTGGGGCTCATGTATTTTGTGTTGGGCTCCTAAAACCCACTTTTAGAGACCTCACAAAGTCAGCAGCCACTTAGAATGTACTGGGAACAAGTTACAGGGAAAATGTCACCAAAGTGCTTATCTCAGTCTAATAATGCTATTTTGACCCAAGATTTTTTTAAGAAAGTGGAAGTCAGTTTTGTCTGAAAGAAGGCATTAGGGCTCATGTATTTTGTGTTGGGCTCCTAAAACCCACTTTTAGAGACCTCACAAAGTCAGCAGCCACTTAGAATGTACTGGGAACAAGTTACAGGAAAATGTCACCAAAGTGCTTATCTCAGCCCAAAAATGCCATTTTGAGCCACGATTTTTTAAGGAAAGTGGGTGTCAGTTTTGTATGAAGGAAGGCATTGGGGCTCATGTATTTTGTGTTGGGCTCCTAAAACCCACTTTTAGAGACCTCACAAAGTCAGCAGCCACTTAGAATGTACTGGGAACAAGTTACAGGAAAATGTCACCAAAGTGCTTATCTCAGTCTAATAATGCTATTTTGACCCAAGATTTTTTTAAGAAAGTGGAAGTCAGTTTTGTCTGAAAGAAGGCATTAGGGCTCATGTATTTTGTGTTGGGCTCCTAAAACCCACTTTTAGAGACCTCACAAAGTCAGCAGCCACTTAGAATGTACTGGAACAAGTTACAGGAAAATGTCACCAAAGTGCTTATCTCAGTCCTAATAATGCTATTTTGAGCCACGATTTTTTTAAGAAAGTGGAAGTCAGTTTTGTCTGAAAGAAGGCATTAGGGGCTCATGTATTTTGTGTTGGGCTCCTAAAACCCACTTTTAGAGACCTCACAAAGTCAGCAGCCACTTAGAATGTACTGGGAACAAGTTACAGGAAAATGTCACCAAAGTGCTTATCTCAGCCCAAAAATGCCATTTTGAGCCACGATTTTTTAAGGAAAGTGGGTGTCAGTTTTGTATGAAGGAAGGCATTGGGGCTCATGTATTTTGTGTTGGGCTCCTAAAACCCACTTTTAGAGACCTCACAAAGTCAGCAGCCACTTAGAATGTACTGGGAACAAGTTACAGGAAAATGTCACCAAAGTGCTTATCTCAGTCTAATAATGCTATTTTGACCCAAGATTTTTTTAAGAAAGTGGAAGTCAGTTTTGTCTGAAAGAAGGCATTAGGGCTCATGTATTTTGTGTTGGGCTCCTAAAACCCACTTTTAGAGACCTCACAAAGTCAGCAGCCACTTAGAATGTACTGGGAACAAGTTACAGGAAAATGTCACCAAAGTGCTTATCTCAGCCCAAAAATGCCATTTTGAGCCACGATTTTTTAAGGAAAGTGGGTGTCAGTTTTGTATGAAGGAAGGCATTGGGGCTCATGTATTTTGTGTTGGGCTCCTAAAACCCACTTTTAGAGACCTCACAAAGTCAGCAGCCACTTAGAATGTACTGGGAACAAGTTACAGGAAAATGTCACCAAAGTGCTTATCTCAGTCTAATAATGCTATTTTGACCCAAGATTTTTTTAAGAAAGTGGAAGTCAGTTTTGTCTGAAAGAAGGCATTAGGGCTCATGTATTTTGTGTTGGGCTCCTAAAACCCACTTTTAGAGACCTCACAAAGTCAGCAGCCACTTAGAATGTACTGGGAACAAGTTACAGGAAAATGTCACCAAAGTGCTTATCTCAGCCCAAAAATGCCATTTTGAGCCACGATGTTTTAAGGAAAGTGGGTGTCAGTTTTGTATGAAGGAAGGCATTGGGGCTCATGTATTTTGTGTTGGGCTCCTAAAACCCACTTTTAGAGACCTCACAAAGTCAGCAGCCACTTAGAATGTACTGGGAACAAGTTACAGGAAAATGTCACCAAAGTGCTTATCTCAGTCTAATAATGCTATTTTGACCCAAGATTTTTTTAAGAAAGTGGAAGTCAGTTTTGTCTGAAAGAAGGCATTAGGGCTCATGTATTTTGTGTTGGGCTCCTAAAACCCACTTTTAGAGACCTCACAAAGTCAGCAGCCACTTAGAATGTACTGGGAACAAGTTACAGGAAAATGTCACCAAAGTGCTTATCTCAGCCCAAAAATGCCATTTTGAGCCACGATTTTTTAAGGAAAGTGGGTGTCAGTTTTGTATGAAGGAAGGCATTGGGGCTCATGTATTTTGTGTTGGGCTCCTAAAACCCACTTTTAGAGACCTCACAAAGTCAGCAGCCACTTAGAATGTACTGGGAACAAGTTACAGGAAAATGTCACCAAAGTGCTTATCTCAGTCTAATAATGCTATTTTGACCCAAGATTTTTTTAAGAAAGTGGAAGTCAGTTTTGTCTGAAAGAAGGCATTAGGGCTCATGTATTTTGTGTTGGGCTCCTAAAACCCACTTTTAGAGACCTCACAAAGTCAGCAGCCACTTAGAATGTACTGGGAACAAGTTACAGGAAAATGTCACCAAAGTGCTTATCTCAGCCCAAAAATGCCATTTTGAGCCACGATGTTTTAAGGAAAGTGGGTGTCAGTTTTGTATGAAGGAAGGCATTGGGGCTCATGTATTTTGTGTTGGGCTCCTAAAACCCACTTTTAGAGACCTCACAAAGTCAGCAGCCACTTAGAATGTACTGGGAACAAGTTACAGGAAAATGTCACCAAAGTGCTTATCTCAGTCTAATAATGCTATTTTGACCCAAGATTTTTTTAAGAAAGTGGAAGTCAGTTTTGTCTGAAAGAAGGCATTAGGGCTCATGTATTTTGTGTTGGGCTCCTAAAACCCACTTTTAGAGACCTCACAAAGTCAGCAGCCACTTAGAATGTACTGGGAACAAGTTACAGGAAAATGTCACCAAAGTGCTTATCTCAGCCCAAAAATGCCATTTTGAGCCACGATTTTTAAGGAAAGTGGGTGTCAGTTTTGTATGAAGGAAGGCATTGGGGCTCATGTATTTTGTGTTGGGCTCCTAAAACCCACTTTTAGAGACCTCACAAAGTCAGCAGCCACTTAGAATGTACTGGGAACAAGTTACAGGAAAATGTCACCAAAGTGCTTATCTCAGTCTAATAATGCTATTTTGACCCAAGATTTTTTTAAGAAAGTGGAAGTCAGTTTTGTCTGAAAGAAGGCATTAGGGCTCATGTATTTGGTGTTGGGCTCCTAAAACCCACTTTTAGAGACCTCACAAAGTCAGCAGCCACTTAGAATGTACTGGGAACAAGTTACAGGAAAATGTCACCAAAGTGCTTATCTCAGCCCAAAAATGCCATTTTGAGCCACGATTTTTTAAGGAAAGTGGGTGTCAGTTTTGTATGAAGGAAGGCATTGGGGCTCATGTATTTTGTGTTGGGCTCCTAAAACCCACTTTTAGAGACCTCACAAAGTCAGCAGCCACTTAGAATGTACTGGGAACAAGTTACAGGAAAATGTCACCAAAGTGCTTATCTCAGTCTAATAATGCTATTTTGACCCAAGATTTTTTTAAGAAAGTGGAAGTCAGTTTTGTCTGAAAGAAGGCATTAGGGCTCATGTATTTTGTGTTGGGCTCCTAAAACCCACTTTTAGAGACCTCACAAAGTCAGCAGCCACTTAGAATGTACTGGGAACAAGTTACAGGAAAATGTCACCAAAGTGCTTATCTCAGCCCAAAAATGCCATTTTGAGCCACGATTTTTTAAGGAAAGTGGGTGTCAGTTTTGTATGAAGGAAGGCATTGGGGCTCATGTATTTTGTGTTGGGCTCCTAAAACCCACTTTTAGAGACCTCACAAAGTCAGCAGCCACTTAGAATGTACTGGGAACAAGTTACAGGAAAATGTCACCAAAGTGCTTATCTCAGTCTAATAATGCTATTTTGACCCAAGATTTTTTTAAGAAAGTGGAAGTCAGTTTTGTCTGAAAGAAGGCATTAGGGCTCATGTATTTTGTGTTGGGCTCCTAAAACCCACTTTTAGAGACCTCACAAAGTCAGCAGCCACTTAGAATGTACTGGGAACAAGTTACAGGAAAATGTCACCAAAGTGCTTATCTCAGCCCAAAAATGCCATTTTGAGCCACGATTTTTTAAGGAAAGTGGGTGTCAGTTTTGTATGAAGGAAGGCATTGGGGCTCATGTATTTTGTGTTGGGCTCCTAAAACCCACTTTTAGAGACCTCACAAAGTCAGCAGCCACTTAGAATGTACTGGGAACAAGTTACAGGAAAATGTCACCAAAGTGCTTATCTCAGTCTAATAATGCTATTTTGACCCAAGATTTTTTTAAGAAAGTGGAAGTCAGTTTTGTCTGAAAGAAGGCATTAGGGCTCATGTATTTTGTGTTGGGCTCCTAAAACCCACTTTTAGAGACCTCACAAAGTCAGCAGCCACTTAGAATGTACTGGGAACAAGTTACAGGAAAATGTCACCAAAGTGCTTATCTCAGCCCAAAAATGCTATTTTGAGCCACGATTTTTTAAGGAAAGTGGGTGTCAGTTCTGTATGAAGGAAGGCATTGGGGCTCATGTATTTTGTGTTGGGCTCCTAAAACCCACTTTTAGAGACCTCACAAAGTCAGCAGCCACTTAGAATGTACTGGGAACAAGTTACAGGAAAATGTCACCAAAGTGCTTATCTCAGTCCTAATAATGCTATTTTGAGCCAAGATTTTTTAAGAAAGTGGAGTCAGTTTTGTCTGAAAGAAGGCATTAGGGCTCATGTATTTTGTGTTGGGCTCCTAAAACCCACTTTTAGAGACCTCACAAAGTCAGCAGCCACTTAGAATGTACTGGGAACAAGTTACAGGAAAATGTCACCAAAGTGCTTATCTCAGCCCAAAAATGCCATTTTGAGCCACGATTTTTTAAGGAAAGTGGGTGTCAGTTTTGTATGAAGGAAGGCATTGGGGCTCATGTATTTTGTGTTGGGCTCCTAAAACCCACTTTTAGAGACCTCACAAAGTCAGCAGCCACTTAGAATGTACTGGGAACAAGTTACAGGAAAATGTCACCAAAGTGCTTATCTCAGTCTAATAATGCTATTTTGACCCAAGATTTTTTTAAGAAAGTGGAAGTCAGTTTTGTCTGAAAGAAGGCATTAGGGCTCATGTATTTTGTGTTGGGCTCCTAAAACCCACTTTTAGAGACCTCACAAAGTCAGCAGCCACTTAGAATGTACTGGGAACAAGTTACAGGAAAATGTCACCAAAGTGCTTATCTCAGCCCAAAAATGCCATTTTGAGCCACGATTTTTTAAGGAAAGTGGGTGTCAGTTTTGTATGAAGGAAGGCATTGGGGCTCATGTATTTTGTGTTGGGCTCCTAAAACCCACTTTTAGAGACCTCACAAAGTCAGCAGCCACTTAGAATGTACTGGGAACAAGTTACAGGAAAATGTCACCAAAGTGCTTATCTCAGTCTAATAATGCTATTTTGACCCAAGATTTTTTTAAGAAAGTGGAAGTCAGTTTTGTCTGAAAGAAGGCATTAGGGCTCATGTATTTTGTGTTGGGCTCCTAAAACCCACTTTTAGAGACCTCACAAAGTCAGCAGCCACTTAGAATGTACTGGGAACAAGTTACAGGAAAATGTCACCAAAGTGCTTATCTCAGCCCAAAAATGCCATTTTGAGCCACGATTTTTTAAGGAAAGTGGGTGTCAGTTTTGTATGAAGGAAGGCATTGGGGCTCATGTATTTTGTGTTGGGCTCCTAAAACCCACTTTTAGAGACCTCACAAAGTCAGCAGCCACTTAGAATGTACTGGGAACAAGTTACAGGAAAATGTCACCAAAGTGCTTATCTCAGTCTAATAATGCTATTTTGACCCAAGATTTTTTTAAGAAAGTGGAAGTCAGTTTTGTCTGAAAGAAGGCATTAGGGCTCATGTATTTTGTGTTGGGCTCCTAAAACCCACTTTTAGAGACCTCACAAAGTCAGCAGCCACTTAGAATGTACTGGGAACAAGTTACAGGAAAATGTCACCAAAGTGCTTATCTCAGCCCAAAAATGCCATTTTGAGCCACGATTTTTTAAGGAAAGTGGGTGTCAGTTTTGTATGAAGGAAGGCATTGGGGCTCATGTATTTTGTGTTGGGCTCCTAAAACCCACTTTTAGAGACCTCACAAAGTCAGCAGCCACTTAGAATGTACTGGGAACAAGTTACAGGAAAATGTCACCAAAGTGCTTATCTCAGTCTAACAATGCTATTTTGACCCAAGATTTTTTTAAGAAAGTGGAAGTCAGTTTTGTCTGAAAGAAGGCATTAGGGCTCATGTATTTTGTGTTGGGCTCCTAAAACCCACTTTTAGAGACCTCACAAAGTCAGCAGCCACTTAGAATGTACTGGGAACAAGTTACAGGAAAATGTCACCAAAGTGCTTATCTCAGCCCAAAAATGCCATTTTGAGCCACGATTTTTTAAGGAAAGTGGGTGTCAGTTTTGTATGAAGGAAGGCATTGGGGCTCATGTATTTTGTGTTGGGCTCCTAAAACCCACTTTTAGAGACCTCACAAAGTCAGCAGCCACTTAGAATGTACTGGGAACAAGTTACAGGAAAATGTCACCAAAGTGCTTATCTCAGTCTAACAATGCTATTTTGACCCAAGATTTTTTTAAGAAAGTGGAAGTCAGTTTTGTCTGAAAGAAGGCATTAGGGCTCATGTATTTTGTGTTGGGCTCCTAAAACCCACTTTTAGAGACCTCACAAAGTCAGCAGCCACTTAGAATGTACTGGGAACAAGTTACAGGAAAATGTCACCAAAGTGCTTATCTCAGCCCAAAAATGCCATTTTGAGCCACGATTTTTTTAAGGAAAGTGGGTGTCAGTTTTGTATGAAGGAAGGCATTGGGGCTCATGTATTTTGTGTTGGGCTCCTAAAACCCACTTTTAGAGACCTCACAAAGTCAGCAGCCACTTAGAATGTACTGGGAACAAGTTACAGGAAAATGTCACCAAAGTGCTTATCTCAGTCTAATAATGCTATTTTGACCCAAGATTTTTTTAAGAAAGTGGAAGTCAGTTTTGTCTGAAAGAAGGCATTAGGGCTCATGTATTTTGTGTTGGGCTCCTAAAACCCACTTTTAGAGACCTCACAAAGTCAGCAGCCACTTAGAATGTACTGGGAACAAGTTACAGGAAAATGTCACCAAAGTGCTTATCTCAGCCCAAAAATGCCATTTTGAGCCACGATTTTTTAAGGAAAGTGGGTGTCAGTTTTGTATGAAGGAAGGCATTGGGGCTCATGTATTTTGTGTTGGGCTCCTAAAACCCACTTTTAGAGACCTCACAAAGTCAGCAGCCACTTAGAATGTACTGGGAACAAGTTACAGGAAAATGTCACCAAAGTGCTTATCTCAGTCTAATAATGCTATTTTGACCCAAGATTTTTTTAAGAAAGTGGAAGTCAGTTTTGTCTGAAAGAAGGCATTAGGGCTCATGTATTTTGTGTTGGGCTCCTAAAACCCACTTTTAGAGACCTCACAAAGTCAGCAGCCACTTAGAATGTACTGGGAACAAGTTACAGGAAAATGTCACCAAAGTGCTTATCTCAGCCCAAAAATGCCATTTTGAGCCACGATTTTTTAAGGAAAGTGGGTGTCAGTTTTGTATGAAGGAAGGCATTGGGGCTCATGTATTTTGTGTTGGGCTCCTAAAACCCACTTTTAGAGACCTCACAAAGTCAGCAGCCACTTAGAATGTACTGGGAACAAGTTACAGGAAAATGTCACCAAAGTGCTTATCTCAGTCTAATAATGCTATTTTGACCCAAGATTTTTTTAAGAAAGTGGAAGTCAGTTTTGTCTGAAAGAAGGCATTAGGGCTCATGTATTTTGTGTTGGGCTCCTAAAACCCACTTTTAGAGACCTCACAAAGTCAGCAGCCACTTAGAATGTACTGGGAACAAGTTACAGGAAAATGTCACCAAAGTGCTTATCTCAGCCCAAAAATGCCATTTTGAGCCACGATTTTTTTAAGGAAAGTGGGTGTCAGTTTTGTATGAAGGAAGGCATTGGGGCTCATGTATTTTGTGTTGGGCTCCTAAAACCCACTTTTAGAGACCTCACAAAGTCAGCAGCCACTTAGAATGTACTGGGAACAAGTTACAGGAAAATGTCACCAAAGTGCTTATCTCAGTCTAATAATGCTATTTTGACCCAAGATTTTTTTAAGAAGTGGAAGTCAGTTTTGTCTGAAAGAAGGCAATAGGGCTCATGTATTTTGTGTTGGGCTCCTAAAACCCACTTTTAGAGACCTCACAAAGTCAGCAGCCACTTAGAATGTACTGGGAACAAGTTACAGGAAAATGTCACCAAAGTGCTTATCTCAGCCCAAAAATGCCATTTTGAGCCACGATTTTTTAAGGAAAGTGGGTGTCAGTTTTGTATGAAGGAAGGCATTGGGGCTCATGTATTTTGTGTTGGGCTCCTAAAACCCACTTTTAGAGACCTCACAAAGTCAGCAGCCACTTAGAATGTACTGGGAACAAGTTACAGGAAAATGTCACCAAAGTGCTTATCTCAGTCTAATAATGCTATTTTGACCCAAGATTTTTTTAAGAAAGTGGAAGTCAGTTTTGTCTGAAAGAAGGCATTAGGGCTCATGTATTTTGTGTTGGGCTCCTAAAACCCACTTTTAGAGACCTCACAAAGTCAGCAGCCACTTAGAATGTACTGGGAACAAGTTACAGGAAAATGTCACCAAAGTGCTTATCTCAGCCCAAAAATGCCATTTTGAGCCACGATTTTTTAAGGAAAGTGGGTGTCAGTTTTGTATGAAGGAAGGCATTGGGGCTCATGTATTTTGTGTTGGGCTCCTAAAACCCACTTTTAGAGACCTCACAAAGTCAGCAGCCACTTAGAATGTACTGGGAACAAGTTACAGGAAAATGTCACCAAAGTGCTTATCTCAGTCTAATAATGCTATTTTGACCCAAGATTTTTTTAAGAAAGTGGAAGTCAGTTTTGTCTGAAAGAAGGCATTAGGGCTCATGTATTTTGTGTTGGGCTCCTAAAACCCACTTTTAGAGACCTCACAAAGTCAGCAGCCACTTAGAATGTACTGGGAACAAGTTACAGGAAAATGTCACCAAAGTGCTTATCTCAGCCCAAAAATGCCATTTTGAGCCACGATTTTTTAAGGAAAGTGGGTGTCAGTTTTGTATGAAGGAAGGCATTGGGGCTCATGTATTTTGTGTTGGGCTCCTAAAACCCACTTTTAGAGACCTCACAAAGTCAGCAGCCACTTAGAATGTACTGGGAACAAGTTACAGGAAAATGTCACCAAAGTGCTTATCTCAGTCTAATAATGCTATTTTGACCCAAGATTTTTTTAAGAAAGTGGAAGTCAGTTTTGTCTGAAAGAAGGCATTAGGGCTCATGTATTTTGTGTTGGGCTCCTAAAACCCACTTTTAGAGACCTCACAAAGTCAGCAGCCACTTAGAATGTACTGGGAACAAGTTACAGGAAAATGTCACCAAAGTGCTTATCTCAGCCCAAAAATGCCATTTTGAGCCACGATTTTTTAAGGAAAGTGGGTGTCAGTTTTGTATGAAGGAAGGCATTGGGGCTCATGTATTTTGTGTTGGGCTCCTAAAACCCACTTTTAGAGACCTCACAAAGTCAGCAGCCACTTAGAATGTACTGGGAACAAGTTACAGGAAAATGTCACCAAAGTGCTTATCTCAGTCTAATAATGCTATTTTGACCCAAGATTTTTTTAAGAAAGTGGAAGTCAGTTTTGTCTGAAAGAAGGCATTAGGGCTCATGTATTTTGTGTTGGGCTCCTAAAACCCACTTTTAGAGACCTCACAAAGTCAGCAGCCACTTAGAATGTACTGGGAACAAGTTACAGGAAAATGTCACCAAAGTGCTTATCTCAGCCCAAAAATGCCATTTTGAGCCACGATTTTTTAAGGAAAGTGGGTGTCAGTTTTGTATGAAGGAAGGCATTGGGGCTCATGTATTTTGTGTTGGGCTCCTAAAACCCACTTTTAGAGACCTCACAAAGTCAGCAGCCACTTAGAATGTACTGGGAACAAGTTACAGGAAAATGTCACCAAAGTGCTTATCTCAGCCCAAAAATGCCATTTTGAGCCACGATTTTTTAAGGAAAGTGGGTGTCAGTTTTGTATGAAGGAAGGCATTGGGGCTCATGTATTTTGTGTTGGGCTCCTAAAACCCACTTTTAGAGACCTCACAAAGTCAGCAGCCACTTAGAATGTACTGGGAACAAGTTACAGGAAAATGTCACCAAAGTGCTTATCTCAGTCTAATAATGCTATTTTGACCCAAGATTTTTTTAAGAAAGTGGAAGTCAGTTTTGTCTGAAAGAAGGCATTAGGGCTCATGTATTTTGTGTTGGGCTCCTAAAACCCACTTTTAGAGACCTCACAAAGTCAGCAGCCACTTAGAATGTACTGGGAACAAGTTACAGGAAAATGTCACCAAAGTGCTTATCTCAGCCCAAAAATGCCATTTTGAGCCACGATTTTTTAAGGAAAGTGGGTGTCAGTTTTGTATGAAGGAAGGCATTGGGGCTCATGTATTTTGTGTTGGGCTCCTAAAACCCACTTTTAGAGACCTCACAAAGTCAGCAGCCACTTAGAATGTACTGGGAACAAGTTACAGGAAAATGTCACCAAAGTGCTTATCTCAGTCTAATAATGCTATTTTGACCCAAGATTCTTTTTAAGAAAGTGGAAGTCAGTTTTGTCTGAAAGAAGGCATTAGGGCTCATGTATTTTGTGTTGGGCTCCTAAAACCCACTTTTAGAGACCTCACAAAGTCAGCAGCCACTTAGAATGTACTGGGAACAAGTTACAGGAAAATGTCACCAAAGTGCTTATCTCAGCCCAAAAATGCCATTTTGAGCCACGATTTTTTAAGGAAAGTGGGTGTCAGTTTTGTATGAAGGAAGGCATTGGGGCTCATGTATTTTGTGTTGGGCTCCTAAAACCCACTTTTAGAGACCTCACAAAGTCAGCAGCCACTTAGAATGTACTGGGAACAAGTTACAGGAAAATGTCACCAAAGTGCTTATCTCAGCCCAAAAATGCCATTTTGAGCCACGATTTTTTAAGGAAAGTGGGTGTCAGTTTTGTATGAAGGAAGGCATTGGGGCTCATGTATTTTGTGTTGGGCTCCTAAAACCCACTTTTAGAGACCTCACAAAGTCAGCAGCCACTTAGAATGTACTGGGAACAAGTTACAGGAAAATGTCACCAAAGTGCTTATCTCAGTCTAATAATGCTATTTTGACCCAAGATTTTTTTAAGAAAGTGGAAGTCAGTTTTGTCTGAAAGAAGGCATTAGGGCTCATGTATTTTGTGTTGGGCTCCTAAAACCCACTTTTAGAGACCTCACAAAGTCAGCAGCCACTTAGAATGTACTGGGAACAAGTTACAGGAAAATGTCACCAAAGTGCTTATCTCAGCCCAAAAATGCCATTTTGAGCCACGATTTTTTAAGGAAAGTGGGTGTCAGTTTTGTATGAAGGAAGGCATTGGGGCTCATGTATTTTGTGTTGGGCTCCTAAAACCCACTTTTAGAGACCTCACAAAGTCAGCAGCCACTTAGAATGTACTGGGAACAAGTTACAGGAAAATGTCACCAAAGTGCTTATCTCAGTCTAATAATGCTATTTTGACCCAAGATTTTTTTAAGAAAGTGGAAGTCAGTTTTGTCTGAAAGAAGGCATTAGGGCTCATGTATTTTGTGTTGGGCTCCTAAAACCCACTTTTAGAGACCTCACAAAGTCAGCAGCCACTTAGAATGTACTGGGAACAAGTTACAGGAAAATGTCACCAAAGTGCTTATCTCAGCCCAAAAATGCCATTTTGAGCCACGATTTTTTAAGGAAAGTGGGTGTCAGTTTTGTATGAAGGAAGGCATTGGGGCTCATGTATTTTGTGTTGGGCTCCTAAAACCCACTTTTAGAGACCTCACAAAGTCAGCAGCCACTTAGAATGTACTGGGAACAAGTTACAGGAAAATGTCACCAAAGTGCTTATCTCAGCCCAAAAATGCCATTTTGAGCCACGATTTTTTAAGGAAAGTGGGTGTCAGTTTTGTATGAAGGAAGGCATTGGGGCTCATGTATTTTGTGTTGGGCTCCTAAAACCCACTTTTAGAGACCTCACAAAGTCAGCAGCCACTTAGAATGTACTGGGAACAAGTTACAGGAAAATGTCACCAAAGTGCTTATCTCAGTCTAATAATGCTATTTTGACCCAAGATTTTTTTAAGAAAGTGGAAGTCAGTTTTGTCTGAAAGAAGGCATTAGGGCTCATGTATTTTGTGTTGGGCTCCTAAAACCCACTTTTAGAGACCTCACAAAGTCAGCAGCCACTTAGAATGTACTGGGAACAAGTTACAGGAAAATGTCACCAAAGTGCTTATCTCAGCCCAAAAATGCCATTTTGAGCCACGATTTTTTAAGGAAAGTGGGTGTCAGTTTTGTATGAAGGAAGGCATTGGGGCTCATGTATTTTGTGTTGGGCTCCTAAAACCCACTTTTAGAGACCTCACAAAGTCAGCAGCCACTTAGAATGTACTGGGAACAAGTTACAGGAAAATGTCACCAAAGTGCTTATCTCAGTCTAATAATGCTATTTTGACCCAAGATTTTTTTAAGAAAGTGGAAGTCAGTTTTGTCTGAAAGAAGGCATTAGGGCTCATGTATTTTGTGTTGGGCTCCTAAAACCCACTTTTAGAGACCTCACAAAGTCAGCAGCCACTTAGAATGTACTGGGAACAAGTTACAGGAAAATGTCACCAAAGTGCTTATCTCAGCCCAAAAATGCCATTTTGAGCCACGATTTTTTAAGGAAAGTGGGTGTCAGTTTTGTATGAAGGAAGGCATTGGGGCTCATGTATTTTGTGTTGGGCTCCTAAAACCCACTTTTAGAGACCTCACAAAGTCAGCAGCCACTTAGAATGTACTGGGAACAAGTTACAGGAAAATGTCACCAAAGTGCTTATCTCAGTCTAATAATGCTATTTTGACCCAAGATTTTTTTAAGAAAGTGGAAGTCAGTTTTGTCTGAAAGAAGGCATTAGGGCTCATGTATTTTGTGTTGGGCTCCTAAAACCCACTTTTAGAGACCTCACAAAGTCAGCAGCCACTTAGAATGTACTGGGAACAAGTTACAGGAAAATGTCACCAAAGTGCTTATCTCAGCCCAAAAATGCCATTTTGAGCCACGATTTTTTAAGGAAAGTGGGTGTCAGTTTTGTATGAAGGAAGGCATTGGGGCTCATGTATTTTGTGTTGGGCTCCTAAAACCCACTTTTAGAGACCTCACAAAGTCAGCAGCCACTTAGAATGTACTGGGAACAAGTTACAGGAAAATGTCACCAAAGTGCTTATCTCAGCCCAAAAATGCCATTTTGAGCCACGATTTTTTAAGGAAAGTGGGTGTCAGTTTTGTATGAAGGAAGGCATTGGGGCTCATGTATTTTGTGTTGGGCTCCTAAAACCCACTTTTAGAGACCTCACAAAGTCAGCAGCCACTTAGAATGTACTGGGAACAAGTTACAGGAAAATGTCACCAAAGTGCTTATCTCAGTCTAATAATGCTATTTTGACCCAAGATTTTTTTAAGAAAGTGGAAGTCAGTTTTGTCTGAAAGAAGGCATTAGGGCTCATGTATTTTGTGTTGGGCTCCTAAAACCCACTTTTAGAGACCTCACAAAGTCAGCAGCCACTTAGAATGTACTGGGAACAAGTTACAGGAAAATGTCACCAAAGTGCTTATCTCAGCCCAAAAATGCCATTTTGAGCCACGATTTTTTAAGGAAAGTGGGTGTCAGTTTTGTATGAAGGAAGGCATTGGGGCTCATGTATTTTGTGTTGGGCTCCTAAAACCCACTTTTAGAGACCTCACAAAGTCAGCAGCCACTTAGAATGTACTGGGAACAAGTTACAGGAAAATGTCACCAAAGTGCTTATCTCAGTCTAATAATGCTATTTTGACCCAAGATTTTTTTAAGAAAGTGGAAGTCAGTTTTGTCTGAAAGAAGGCATTAGGGCTCATGTATTTTGTGTTGGGCTCCTAAAACCCACTTTTAGAGACCTCACAAAGTCAGCAGCCACTTAGAATGTACTGGGAACAAGTTACAGGAAAATGTCACCAAAGTGCTTATCTCAGCCCAAAAATGCCATTTTGAGCCACGATTTTTTAAGGAAAGTGGGTGTCAGTTTTGTATGAAGGAAGGCATTGGGGCTCATGTATTTTGTGTTGGGCTCCTAAAACCCACTTTTAGAGACCTCACAAAGTCAGCAGCCACTTAGAATGTACTGGGAACAAGTTACAGGAAAATGTCACCAAAGTGCTTATCTCAGCCCAAAAATGCCATTTTGAGCCACGATTTTTTAAGGAAAGTGGGTGTCAGTTTTGTATGAAGGAAGGCATTGGGGCTCATGTATTTTGTGTTGGGCTCCTAAAACCCACTTTTAGAGACCTCACAAAGTCAGCAGCCACTTAGAATGTACTGGGAACAAGTTACAGGAAAATGTCACCAAAGTGCTTATCTCAGTCTAATAATGCTATTTTGACCCAAGATTTTTTTAAGAAAGTGGAAGTCAGTTTTGTCTGAAAGAAGGCATTAGGGCTCATGTATTTTGTGTTGGGCTCCTAAAACCCACTTTTAGAGACCTCACAAAGTCAGCAGCCACTTAGAATGTACTGGGAACAAGTTACAGGAAAATGTCACCAAAGTGCTTATCTCAGCCCAAAAATGCCATTTTGAGCCACGATTTTTTAAGGAAAGTGGGTGTCAGTTTTGTATGAAGGAAGGCATTGGGGCTCATGTATTTTGTGTTGGGCTCCTAAAACCCACTTTTAGAGACCTCACAAAGTCAGCAGCCACTTAGAATGTACTGGGAACAAGTTACAGGAAAATGTCACCAAAGTGCTTATCTCAGCCCAAAAATGCCATTTTGAGCCACGATTTTTTAAGGAAAGTGGGTGTCAGTTTTGTATGAAGGAAGGCATTGGGGCTCATGTATTTTGTGTTGGGCTCCTAAAACCCACTTTTAGAGACCTCACAAAGTCAGCAGCCACTTAGAATGTACTGGGAACAAGTTACAGGAAAATGTCACCAAAGTGCTTATCTCAGTCTAATAATGCTATTTTGACCCAAGATTTTTTTAAGAAAGTGGAAGTCAGTTTTGTCTGAAAGAAGGCATTAGGGCTCATGTATTTTGTGTTGGGCTCCTAAAACCCACTTTTAGAGACCTCACAAAGTCAGCAGCCACTTAGAATGTACTGGGAACAAGTTACAGGAAAATGTCACCAAAGTGCTTATCTCAGCCCAAAAATGCCATTTTGAGCCACGATTTTTTAAGGAAAGTGGGTGTCAGTTTTGTATGAAGGAAGGCATTGGGGCTCATGTATTTTGTGTTGGGCTCCTAAAACCCACTTTTAGAGACCTCACAAAGTCAGCAGCCACTTAGAATGTACTGGGAACAAGTTACAGGAAAATGTCACCAAAGTGCTTATCTCAGTCTAATAATGCTATTTTGACCCAAGATTTTTTTAAGAAAGTGGAAGTCAGTTTTGTCTGAAAGAAGGCATTAGGGCTCATGTATTTTGTGTTGGGCTCCTAAAACCCACTTTTAGATACCTCACAAAGTCAGCAGCCACTTAGAATGTACTGGGAACAAGTTACAGGAAAATGTCACCAAAGTGCTTATCTCAGCCCAAAAATGCCATTTTGAGCCACGATTTTTTAAGGAAAGTGGGTGTCAGTTTTGTATGAAGGAAGGCATTGGGGCTCATGTATTTTGTGTTGGGCTCCTAAAACCCACTTTTAGAGACCTCACAAAGTCAGCAGCCACTTAGAATGTACTGGGAACAAGTTACAGGAAAATGTCACCAAAGTGCTTATCTCAGTCTAATAATGCTATTTTGACCCAAGATTTTTTTAAGAAAGTGGAAGTCAGTTTTGTCTGAAAGAAGGCATTAGGGCTCATGTATTTTGTGTTGGGCTCCTAAAACCCACTTTTAGAGACCTCACAAAGTCAGCAGCCACTTAGAATGTACTGGGAACAAGTTACAGGAAAATGTCACCAAAGTGCTTATCTCAGCCCAAAAATGCCATTTTGAGCCACGATTTTTTAAGGAAAGTGGGTGTCAGTTTTGTATGAAGGAAGGCATTGGGGCTCATGTATTTTGTGTTGGGCTCCTAAAACCCACTTTTAGAGACCTCACAAAGTCAGCAGCCACTTAGAATGTACTGGGAACAAGTTACAGGAAAATGTCACCAAAGTGCTTATCTCAGTCTAATAATGCTATTTTGACCCAAGATTTTTTTAAGAAAGTGGAAGTCAGTTTTGTCTGAAAGAAGGCATTAGGGCTCATGTATTTTGTGTTGGGCTCCTAAAACCCACTTTTAGAGACCTCACAAAGTCAGCAGCCACTTAGAATGTACTGGGAACAAGTTACAGGAAAATGTCACCAAAGTGCTTATCTCAGCCCAAAAATGCCATTTTGAGCCACGATTTTTTAAGGAAAGTGGGTGTCAGTTTTGTATGAAGGAAGGCATTGGGGCTCATGTATTTTGTGTTGGGCTCCTAAAACCCACTTTTAGAGACCTCACAAAGTCAGCAGCCACTTAGAATGTACTGGGAACAAGTTACAGGAAAATGTCACCAAAGTGCTTATCTCAGTCTAATAATGCTATTTTGACCCAAGATTTTTTTAAGAAAGTGGAAGTCAGTTTTGTCTGAAAGAAGGCATTAGGGCTCATGTATTTTGTGTTGGGCTCCTAAAACCCACTTTTAGAGACCTCACAAAGTCAGCAGCCACTTAGAATGTACTGGGAACAAGTTACAGGAAAATGTCACCAAAGTGCTTATCTCAGCCCAAAAATGCCATTTTGAGCCACGATTTTTTAAGGAAAGTGGGTGTCAGTTTTGTATGAAGGAAGGCATTGGGGCTCATGTATTTTGTGTTGGGCTCCTAAAACCCACTTTTAGAGACCTCACAAAGTCAGCAGCCACTTAGAATGTACTGGGAACAAGTTACAGGAAAATGTCACCAAAGTGCTTATCTCAGTCTAATAATGCTATTTTGACCCAAGATTTTTTTAAGAAAGTGGAAGTCAGTTTTGTCTGAAAGAAGGCATTAGGGCTCATGTATTTTGTGTTGGGCTCCTAAAACCCACTTTTAGAGACCTCACAAAGTCAGCAGCCACTTAGAATGTACTGGGAACAAGTTACAGGAAAATGTCACCAAAGTGCTTATCTCAGCCCAAAAATGCCATTTTGAGCCACGATTTTTTAAGGAAAGTGGGTGTCAGTTTTGTATGAAGGAAGGCATTGGGGCTCATGTATTTTGTGTTGGGCTCCTAAAACCCACTTTTAGAGACCTCACAAAGTCAGCAGCCACTTAGAATGTACTGGGAACAAGTTACAGGAAAATGTCACCAAAGTGCTTATCTCAGTCTAATAATGCTATTTTGACCCAAGATTTTTTTAAGAAAGTGGAAGTCAGTTTTGTCTGAAAGAAGGCATTAGGGCTCATGTATTTTGTGTTGGGCTCCTAAAACCCAATTTTACAGACCTCACAAAGTCAGCAGCCACTTAAAATGTACTGGGAACAAGTTACAGGAAAATGTCACCAAAGTGCTTATCTCAGCCCAAAAATGCTATTTTGAACCACGATTTTTTAAAGAAAGTGGGTGTCAGTTCTGTCTGAAGGAAGGCATTAGGGCTCATGTATTTTGTGTTGGGCTCCTAAAACCCACTTTTAGAGACCTCACAAAGTCAGCAGCCACTTAGAATGTACTGGGAACAAGTTACAGGAAAATGTCACCAAAGTGCTTATCTCAGCCCAAAAATGCCATTTTGAGCCACGATTTTTTAAGGAAAGTGGGTGTCAGTTTTGTATGAAGGAAGGCATTGGGGCTCATGTATTTTGTGTTGGGCTCCTAAAACCCACTTTTAGAGACCTCACAAAGTCAGCAGCCACTTAGAATGTACTGGGAACAAGTTACAGGAAAATGTCACCAAAGTGCTTATCTCAGTCTAATAATGCTATTTTGACCCAAGATTTTTTTAAGAAAGTGGAAGTCAGTTTTGTCTGAAAGAAGGCATTAGGGCTCATGTATTTTGTGTTGGGCTCCTAAAACCCACTTTTAGAGACCTCACAAAGTCAGCAGCCACTTAGAATGTACTGGGAACAAGTTACAGGAAAATGTCACCAAAGTGCTTATCTCAGCCCAAAAATGCCATTTTGAGCCACGATTTTTTAAGGAAAGTGGGTGTCAGTTTTGTATGAAGGAAGGCATTGGGGCTCATGTATTTTGTGTTGGGCTCCTAAAACCCACTTTTAGAGACCTCACAAAGTCAGCAGCCACTTAGAATGTACTGGGAACAAGTTACAGGAAAATGTCACCAAAGTGCTTATCTCAGCCCAAAAATGCCATTTTGAGCCACGATTTTTTAAGGAAAGTGGGTGTCAGTTTTGTATGAAGGAAGGCATTGGGGCTCATGTATTTTGTGTTGGGCTCCTAAAACCCACTTTTAGAGACCTCACAAAGTCAGCAGCCACTTAGAATGTACTGGGAACAAGTTACAGGAAAATGTCACCAAAGTGCTTATCTCAGCCCAAAAATGCCATTTTGAGCCACGATTTTTTAAGGAAAGTGGGTGTCAGTTTTGTATGAAGGAAGGCATTGGGGCTCATGTATTTTGTGTTGGGCTCCTAAAACCCACTTTTAGAGACCTCACAAAGTCAGCAGCCACTTAGAATGTACTGGGAACAAGTTACAGGAAAATGTCACCAAAGTGCTTATCTCAGTCTAATAATGCTATTTTGACCCAAGATTTTTTTAAGAAAGTGGAAGTCAGTTTTGTCTGAAAGAAGGCATTAGGGCTCATGTATTTTGTGTTGGGCTCCTAAAACCCACTTTTAGAGACCTCACAAAGTCAGCAGCCACTTAGAATGTACTGGGAACAAGTTACAGGAAAATGTCACCAAAGTGCTTATCTCAGCCCAAAAATGCCATTTTGAGCCACGATTTTTTAAGGAAAGTGGGTGTCAGTTTTGTATGAAGGAAGGCATTGGGGCTCATGTATTTTGTGTTGGGCTCCTAAAACCCACTTTTAGAGACCTCACAAAGTCAGCAGCCACTTAGAATGTACTGGGAACAAGTTACAGGAAAATGTCACCAAAGTGCTTATCTCAGCCCAAAAATGCCATTTTGAGCCACGATTTTTTAAGGAAAGTGGGTGTCAGTTTTGTATGAAGGAAGGCATTGGGGCTCATGTATTTTGTGTTGGGCTCCTAAAACCCACTTTTAGAGACCTCACAAAGTCAGCAGCCACTTAGAATGTACTGGGAACAAGTTACAGGAAAATGTCACCAAAGTGCTTATCTCAGTCTAATAATGCTATTTTGACCCAAGATTTTTTTAAGAAAGTGGAAGTCAGTTTTGTCTGAAAGAAGGCATTAGGGCTCATGTATTTTGTGTTGGGCTCCTAAAACCCACTTTTAGAGACCTCACAAAGTCAGCAGCCACTTAGAATGTACTGGGAACAAGTTACAGGAAAATGTCACCAAAGTGCTTATCTCAGCCCAAAAATGCCATTTTGAGCCACGATTTTTTAAGGAAAGTGGGTGTCAGTTTTGTATGAAGGAAGGCATTGGGGCTCATGTATTTTGTGTTGGGCTCCTAAAACCCACTTTTAGAGACCTCACAAAGTCAGCAGCCACTTAGAATGTACTGGGAACAAGTTACAGGAAAATGTCACCAAAGTGCTTATCTCAGCCCAAAAATGCCATTTTGAGCCACGATTTTTTAAGGAAAGTGGGTGTCAGTTTTGTATGAAGGAAGGCATTGGGGCTCATGTATTTTGTGTTGGGCTCCTAAAACCCACTTTTAGAGACCTCACAAAGTCAGCAGCCACTTAGAATGTACTGGGAACAAGTTACAGGAAAATGTCACCAAAGTGCTTATCTCAGTCTAATAATGCTATTTTGACCCAAGATTTTTTTAAGAAAGTGGAAGTCAGTTTTGTCTGAAAGAAGGCATTAGGGCTCATGTATTTTGTGTTGGGCTCCTAAAACCCACTTTTAGAGACCTCACAAAGTCAGCAGCCACTTAGAATGTACTGGGAACAAGTTACAGGAAAATGTCACCAAAGTGCTTATCTCAGCCCAAAAATGCCATTTTGAGCCACGATTTTTTAAGGAAAGTGGGTGTCAGTTTTGTATGAAGGAAGGCATTGGGGCTCATGTATTTTGTGTTGGGCTCCTAAAACCCACTTTTAGAGACCTCACAAAGTCAGCAGCCACTTAGAATGTACTGGGAACAAGTTACAGGAAAATGTCACCAAAGTGCTTATCTCAGTCTAATAATGCTATTTTGACCCAAGATTTTTTTAAGAAAGTGGAAGTCAGTTTTGTCTGAAAGAAGGCATTAGGGCTCATGTATTTTGTGTTGGGCTCCTAAAACCCACTTTTAGATACCTCAAAAAGTCAGCAGCCACTTAGAATGTACTGGGAACAAGTTACAGGAAAATGTCACCAAAGTGCTTATCTCAGCCCAAAAATGCCATTTTGAGCCACGATTTTTTAAGGAAAGTGGGTGTCAGTTTTGTATGAAGGAAGGCATTGGGGCTCATGTATTTTGTGTTGGGCTCCTAAAACCCACTTTTAGAGACCTCACAAAGTCAGCAGCCACTTAGAATGTACTGGGAACAAGTTACAGGAAAATGTCACCAAAGTGCTTATCTCAGTCTAATAATGCTATTTTGACCCAAGATTTTTTTAAGAAAGTGGAAGTCAGTTTTGTCTGAAAGAAGGCATTAGGGCTCATGTATTTTGTGTTGGGCTCCTAAAACCCACTTTTAGAGACCTCACAAAGTCAGCAGCCACTTAGAATGTACTGGGAACAAGTTACAGGAAAATGTCACCAAAGTGCTTATCTCAGCCCAAAAATGCCATTTTGAGCCACGATTTTTTAAGGAAAGTGGGTGTCAGTTTTGTATGAAGGAAGGCATTGGGGCTCATGTATTTTGTGTTGGGCTCCTAAAACCCACTTTTAGAGACCTCACAAAGTCAGCAGCCACTTAGAATGTACTGGGAACAAGTTACAGGAAAATGTCACCAAAGTGCTTATCTCAGTCTAATAATGCTATTTTGACCCAAGATTTTTTTAAGAAAGTGGAAGTCAGTTTTGTCTGAAAGAAGGCATTAGGGCTCATGTATTTTGTGTTGGGCTCCTAAAACCCACTTTTAGAGACCTCACAAAGTCAGCAGCCACTTAGAATGTACTGGGAACAAGTTACAGGAAAATGTCACCAAAGTGCTTATCTCAGCCCAAAAATGCCATTTTGAGCCACGATTTTTTAAGGAAAGTGGGTGTCAGTTTTGTATGAAGGAAGGCATTGGGGCTCATGTATTTTGTGTTGGGCTCCTAAAACCCACTTTTAGAGACCTCACAAAGTCAGCAGCCACTTAGAATGTACTGGGAACAAGTTACAGGAAAATGTCACCAAAGTGCTTATCTCAGTCTAATAATGCTATTTTGACCCAAGATTTTTTTAAGAAAGTGGAAGTCAGTTTTGTCTGAAAGAAGGCATTAGGGCTCATGTATTTTGTGTTGGGCTCCTAAAACCCACTTTTAGAGACCTCACAAAGTCAGCAGCCACTTAGAATGTACTGGGAACAAGTTACAGGAAAATGTCACCAAAGTGCTTATCTCAGCCCAAAAATGCCATTTTGAGCCACGATTTTTTAAGGAAAGTGGGTGTCAGTTTTGTATGAAGGAAGGCATTGGGGCTCATGTATTTTGTGTTGGGCTCCTAAAACCCACTTTTAGAGACCTCACAAAGTCAGCAGCCACTTAGAATGTACTGGGAACAAGTTACAGGAAAATGTCACCAAAGTGCTTATCTCAGTCTAATAATGCTATTTTGACCCAAGATTTTTTTAAGAAAGTGGAAGTCAGTTTTGTCTGAAAGAAGGCATTAGGGCTCATGTATTTTGTGTTGGGCTCCTAAAACCCACTTTTAGAGACCTCACAAAGTCAGCAGCCACTTAGAATGTACTGGGAACAAGTTACAGGAAAATGTCACCAAAGTGCTTATCTCAGCCCAAAAATGCCATTTTGAGCCACGATTTTTTAAGGAAAGTGGGTGTCAGTTTTGTATGAAGGAAGGCATTGGGGCTCATGTATTTTGTGTTGGGCTCCTAAAACCCACTTTTAGAGACCTCACAAAGTCAGCAGCCACTTAGAATGTACTGGGAACAAGTTACAGGAAAATGTCACCAAAGTGCTTATCTCAGTCTAATAATGCTATTTTGACCCAAGATTTTTTTAAGAAAGTGGAAGTCAGTTTTGTCTGAAAGAAGGCATTAGGGCTCATGTATTTTGTGTTGGGCTCCTAAAACCCAATTTTACAGACCTCACAAAGTCAGCAGCCACTTAAAATGTACTGGGAACAAGTTACAGGAAAATGTCACCAAAGTGCTTATCTCAGCCCAAAAATGCTATTTTGAACCACGATTTTTTAAAGAAAGTGGGTGTCAGTTCTGTCTGAAGGAAGGCATTAGGGCTCATGTATTTTGTGTTGGGCTCCTAAAACCCACTTTTAGAGACCTCACAAAGTCAGCAGCCACTTAGAATGTACTGGGAACAAGTTACAGGAAAATGTCACCAAAGTGCTTATCTCAGCCCAAAAATGCCATTTTGAGCCACGATTTTTTAAGGAAAGTGGGTGTCAGTTTTGTATGAAGGAAGGCATTGGGGCTCATGTATTTTGTGTTGGGCTCCTAAAACCCACTTTTAGAGACCTCACAAAGTCAGCAGCCACTTAGAATGTACTGGGAACAAGTTACAGGAAAATGTCACCAAAGTGCTTATCTCAGTCTAATAATGCTATTTTGACCCAAGATTTTTTTAAGAAAGTGGAAGTCAGTTTTGTCTGAAAGAAGGCATTAGGGCTCATGTATTTTGTGTTGGGCTCCTAAAACCCACTTTTAGAGACCTCACAAAGTCAGCAGCCACTTAGAATGTACTGGGAACAAGTTACAGGAAAATGTCACCAAAGTGCTTATCTCAGCCCAAAAATGCCATTTTGAGCCACGATTTTTTAAGGAAAGTGGGTGTCAGTTTTGTATGAAGGAAGGCATTGGGGCTCATGTATTTTGTGTTGGGCTCCTAAAACCCACTTTTAGAGACCTCACAAAGTCAGCAGCCACTTAGAATGTACTGGGAACAAGTTACAGGAAAATGTCACCAAAGTGCTTATCTCAGCCCAAAAATGCCATTTTGAGCCACGATTTTTTAAGGAAAGTGGGTGTCAGTTTTGTATGAAGGAAGGCATTGGGGCTCATGTATTTTGTGTTGGGCTCCTAAAACCCACTTTTAGAGACCTCACAAAGTCAGCAGCCACTTAGAATGTACTGGGAACAAGTTACAGGAAAATGTCACCAAAGTGCTTATCTCAGCCCAAAAATGCCATTTTGAGCCACGATTTTTTAAGGAAAGTGGGTGTCAGTTTTGTATGAAGGAAGGCATTGGGGCTCATGTATTTTGTGTTGGGCTCCTAAAACCCACTTTTAGAGACCTCACAAAGTCAGCAGCCACTTAGAATGTACTGGGAACAAGTTACAGGAAAATGTCACCAAAGTGCTTATCTCAGTCTAATAATGCTATTTTGACCCAAGATTTTTTTAAGAAAGTGGAAGTCAGTTTTGTCTGAAAGAAGGCATTAGGGCTCATGTATTTTGTGTTGGGCTCCTAAAACCCACTTTTAGAGACCTCACAAAGTCAGCAGCCACTTAGAATGTACTGGGAACAAGTTACAGGAAAATGTCACCAAAGTGCTTATCTCAGCCCAAAAATGCCATTTTGAGCCACGATTTTTTAAGGAAAGTGGGTGTCAGTTTTGTATGAAGGAAGGCATTGGGGCTCATGTATTTTGTGTTGGGCTCCTAAAACCCACTTTTAGAGACCTCACAAAGTCAGCAGCCACTTAGAATGTACTGGGAACAAGTTACAGGAAAATGTCACCAAAGTGCTTATCTCAGCCCAAAAATGCCATTTTGAGCCACGATTTTTTAAGGAAAGTGGGTGTCAGTTTTGTATGAAGGAAGGCATTGGGGCTCATGTATTTTGTGTTGGGCTCCTAAAACCCACTTCTAGAGACCTCACAAAGTCAGCAGCCACTTAGAATGTACTGGGAACAAGTTACAGGAAAATGTCACCAAAGTGCTTATCTCAGTCTAATAATGCTATTTTGACCCAAGATTTTTTTAAGAAAGTGGAAGTCAGTTTTGTCTGAAAGAAGGCATTAGGGCTCATGTATTTTGTGTTGGGCTCCTAAAACCCACTTTTAGAGACCTCACAAAGTCAGCAGCCACTTAGAATGTACTGGGAACAAGTTACAGGAAAATGTCACCAAAGTGCTTATCTCAGCCCAAAAATGCCATTTTGAGCCACGATTTTTTAAGGAAAGTGGGTGTCAGTTTTGTATGAAGGAAGGCATTGGGGCTCATGTATTTTGTGTTGGGCTCCTAAAACCCACTTTTAGAGACCTCACAAAGTCAGCAGCCACTTAGAATGTACTGGGAACAAGTTACAGGAAAATGTCACCAAAGTGCTTATCTCAGTCTAATAATGCTATTTTGACCCAAGATTTTTTTAAGAAAGTGGAAGTCAGTTTTGTCTGAAAGAAGGCATTAGGGCTCATGTATTTTGTGTTGGGCTCCTAAAACCCACTTTTAGAGACCTCACAAAGTCAGCAGCCACTTAGAATGTACTGGGAACAAGTTACAGGAAAATGTCACCAAAGTGCTTATCTCAGTCTAATAATGCTATTTTGACCCAAGATTTTTTTAAGAAAGTGGAAGTCAGTTTTGTCTGAAAGAAGGCATTAGGGCTCATGTATTTTGTGTTGGGCTCCTAAAACCCACTTTTAGAGACCTCACAAAGTCAGCAGCCACTTAGAATGTACTGGGAACAAGTTACAGGAAAATGTCACCAAAGTGCTTATCTCAGCCCAAAAATGCCATTTTGAGCCACGATTTTTTAAGGAAAGTGGGTGTCAGTTTTGTATGAAGGAAGGCATTGGGGCTCATGTATTTTGTGTTGGGCTCCTAAAACCCACTTTTAGAGACCTCACAAAGTCAGCAGCCACTTAGAATGTACTGGGAACAAGTTACAGGAAAATGTCACCAAAGTGCTTATCTCAGCCCAAAAATGCCATTTTGAGCCACGATTTTTTAAGGAAAGTGGGTGTCAGTTTTGTATGAAGGAAGGCATTGGGGCTCATGTATTTTGTGTTGGGCTCCTAAAACCCACTTTTAGAGACCTCACAAAGTCAGCAGCCACTTAGAATGTACTGGGAACAAGTTACAGGAAAATGTCACCAAAGTGCTTATCTCAGTCTAATAATGCTATTTTGACCCAAGATTTTTTTAAGAAAGTGGAAGTCAGTTTTGTCTGAAAGAAGGCATTAGGGCTCATGTATTTTGTGTTGGGCTCCTAAAACCCACTTTTAGAGACCTCACAAAGTCAGCAGCCACTTAGAATGTACTGGGAACAAGTTACAGGAAAATGTCACCAAAGTGCTTATCTCAGTCTAATAATGCTATTTTGACCCAAGATTTTTTTAAGAAAGTGGAAGTCAGTTTTGTCTGAAAGAAGGCATTAGGGCTCATGTATTTTGTGTTGGGCTCCTAAAACCCACTTTTAGAGACCTCACAAAGTCAGCAGCCACTTAGAATGTACTGGGAACAAGTTACAGGAAAATGTCACCAAAGTGCTTATCTCAGCCCAAAAATGCCATTTTGAGCCACGATTTTTTAAGGAAAGTGGGTGTCAGTTTTGTATGAAGGAAGGCATTGGGGCTCATGTATTTTGTGTTGGGCTCCTAAAACCCACTTTTAGAGACCTCACAAAGTCAGCAGCCACTTAGAATGTACTGGGAACAAGTTACAGGAAAATGTCACCAAAGTGCTTATCTCAGCCCAAAAATGCCATTTTGAGCCACGATTTTTTAAGGAAAGTGGGTGTCAGTTTTGTATGAAGGAAGGCATTGGGGCTCATGTATTTTGTGTTGGGCTCCTAAAACCCACTTTTAGAGACCTCACAAAGTCAGCAGCCACTTAGAATGTACTGGGAACAAGTTACAGGAAAATGTCACCAAAGTGCTTATCTCAGTCTAATAATGCTATTTTGACCCAAGATTTTTTTAAGAAAGTGGAAGTCAGTTTTGTCTGAAAGAAGGCATTAGGGCTCATGTATTTTGTGTTGGGCTCCTAAAACCCACTTTTAGAGACCTCACAAAGTCAGCAGCCACTTAGAATGTACTGGGAACAAGTTACAGGAAAATGTCACCAAAGTGCTTATCTCAGTCTAATAATGCTATTTTGACCCAAGATTTTTTTAAGAAAGTGGAAGTCAGTTTTGTCTGAAAGAAGGCATTAGGGCTCATGTATTTTGTGTTGGGCTCCTAAAACCCACTTTTAGAGACCTCACAAAGTCAGCAGCCACTTAGAATGTACTGGGAACAAGTTACAGGAAAATGTCACCAAAGTGCTTATCTCAGCCCAAAAATGCCATTTTGAGCCACGATTTTTTAAGGAAAGTGGGTGTCAGTTTTGTATGAAGGAAGGCATTGGGGCTCATGTATTTTGTGTTGGGCTCCTAAAACCCACTTTTAGAGACCTCACAAAGTCAGCAGCCACTTAGAATGTACTGGGAACAAGTTACAGGAAAATGTCACCAAAGTGCTTATCTCAGTCTAATAATGCTATTTTGACCCAAGATTTTTTTAAGAAAGTGGAAGTCAGTTTTGTCTGAAAGAAGGCATTAGGGCTCATGTATTTTGTGTTGGGCTCCTAAAACCCACTTTTAGAGACCTCACAAAGTCAGCAGCCACTTAGAATGTACTGGGAACAAGTTACAGGAAAATGTCACCAAAGTGCTTATCTCAGCCCAAAAATGCCATTTTGAGCCACGATTTTTTAAGGAAAGTGGGTGTCAGTTTTGTATGAAGGAAGGCATTGGGGCTCATGTATTTTGTGTTGGGCTCCTAAAACCCACTTTTAGAGACCTCACAAAGTCAGCAGCCACTTAGAATGTACTGGGAACAAGTTACAGGAAAATGTCACCAAAGTGCTTATCTCAGTCTAATAATGCTATTTTGACCCAAGATTTTTTTAAGAAAGTGGAAGTCAGTTTTGTCTGAAAGAAGGCATTAGGGCTCATGTATTTTGTGTTGGGCTCCTAAAACCCACTTTTAGAGACCTCACAAAGTCAGCAGCCACTTAGAATGTACTGGGAACAAGTTACAGGAAAATGTCACCAAAGTGCTTATCTCAGCCCAAAAATGCCATTTTGAGCCACGATTTTTTAAGGAAAGTGGGTGTCAGTTTTGTATGAAGGAAGGCATTGGGGCTCATGTATTTTGTGTTGGGCTCCTAAAACCCACTTTTAGAGACCTCACAAAGTCAGCAGCCACTTAGAATGTACTGGGAACAAGTTACAGGAAAATGTCACCAAAGTGCTTATCTCAGTCTAATAATGCTATTTTGACCCAAGATTTTTTTAAGAAAGTGGAAGTCAGTTTTGTCTGAAAGAAGGCATTAGGGCTCATGTATTTTGTGTTGGGCTCCTAAAACCCAATTTTACAGACCTCACAAAGTCAGCAGCCACTTAAAATGTACTGGGAACAAGTTACAGGAAAATGTCACCAAAGTGCTTATCTCAGCCCAAAAATGCTATTTTGAACCACGATTTTTTAAAGAAAGTGGGTGTCAGTTCTGTCTGAAGGAAGGCATTAGGGCTCATGTATTTTGTGTTGGGCTCCTAAAACCCACTTTTAGAGACCTCACAAAGTCAGCAGCCACTTAGAATGTACTGGGAACAAGTTACAGGAAAATGTCACCAAAGTGCTTATCTCAGCCCAAAAATGCCATTTTGAGCCACGATTTTTTAAGGAAAGTGGGTGTCAGTTTTGTATGAAGGAAGGCATTGGGGCTCATGTATTTTGTGTTGGGCTCCTAAAACCCACTTTTAGAGACCTCACAAAGTCAGCAGCCACTTAGAATGTACTGGGAACAAGTTACAGGAAAATGTCACCAAAGTGCTTATCTCAGTCTAATAATGCTATTTTGACCCAAGATTTTTTTAAGAAAGTGGAAGTCAGTTTTGTCTGAAAGAAGGCATTAGGGCTCATGTATTTTGTGTTGGGCTCCTAAAACCCACTTTTAGAGACCTCACAAAGTCAGCAGCCACTTAGAATGTACTGGGAACAAGTTACAGGAAAATGTCACCAAAGTGCTTATCTCAGCCCAAAAATGCCATTTTGAGCCACGATTTTTTAAGGAAAGTGGGTGTCAGTTTTGTATGAAGGAAGGCATTGGGGCTCATGTATTTTGTGTTGGGCTCCTAAAACCCACTTTTAGAGACCTCACAAAGTCAGCAGCCACTTAGAATGTACTGGGAACAAGTTACAGGAAAATGTCACCAAAGTGCTTATCTCAGCCCAAAAATGCCATTTTGAGCCACGATTTTTTAAGGAAAGTGGGTGTCAGTTTTGTATGAAGGAAGGCATTGGGGCTCATGTATTTTGTGTTGGGCTCCTAAAACCCACTTTTAGAGACCTCACAAAGTCAGCAGCCACTTAGAATGTACTGGGAACAAGTTACAGGAAAATGTCACCAAAGTGCTTATCTCAGTCTAATAATGCTATTTTGACCCAAGATTTTTTTAAGAAAGTGGAAGTCAGTTTTGTCTGAAAGAAGGCATTAGGGCTCATGTATTTTGTGTTGGGCTCCTAAAACCCAATTTTACAGACCTCACAAAGTCAGCAGCCACTTAAAATGTACTGGGAACAAGTTACAGGAAAATGTCACCAAAGTGCTTATCTCAGCCCAAAAATGCTATTTTGAACCACGATTTTTTAAAGAAAGTGGGTGTCAGTTCTGTCTGAAGGAAGGCATTAGGGCTCATGTATTTTGTGTTGGGCTCCTAAAACCCACTTTTAGAGACCTCACAAAGTCAGCAGCCACTTAGAATGTACTGGGAACAAGTTACAGGAAAATGTCACCAAAGTGCTTATCTCAGCCCAAAAATGCCATTTTGAGCCACGATTTTTTAAGGAAAGTGGGTGTCAGTTTTGTATGAAGGAAGGCATTGGGGCTCATGTATTTTGTGTTGGGCTCCTAAAACCCACTTTTAGAGACCTCACAAAGTCAGCAGCCACTTAGAATGTACTGGGAACAAGTTACAGGAAAATGTCACCAAAGTGCTTATCTCAGTCTAATAATGCTATTTTGACCCAAGATTTTTTTAAGAAAGTGGAAGTCAGTTTTGTCTGAAAGAAGGCATTAGGGCTCATGTATTTTGTGTTGGGCTCCTAAAACCCACTTTTAGAGACCTCACAAAGTCAGCAGCCACTTAGAATGTACTGGGAACAAGTTACAGGAAAATGTCACCAAAGTGCTTATCTCAGCCCAAAAATGCCATTTTGAGCCACGATTTTTTAAGGAAAGTGGGTGTCAGTTTTGTATGAAGGAAGGCATTGGGGCTCATGTATTTTGTGTTGGGCTCCTAAAACCCACTTTTAGAGACCTCACAAAGTCAGCAGCCACTTAGAATGTACTGGGAACAAGTTACAGGAAAATGTCACCAAAGTGCTTATCTCAGCCCAAAAATGCCATTTTGAGCCACGATTTTTTAAGGAAAGTGGGTGTCAGTTTTGTATGAAGGAAGGCATTGGGGCTCATGTATTTTGTGTTGGGCTCCTAAAACCCACTTTTAGAGACCTCACAAAGTCAGCAGCCACTTAGAATGTACTGGGAACAAGTTACAGGAAAATGTCACCAAAGTGCTTATCTCAGTCTAATAATGCTATTTTGACCCAAGATTTTTTTAAGAAAGTGGAAGTCAGTTTTGTCTGAAAGAAGGCATTAGGGCTCATGTATTTTGTGTTGGGCTCCTAAAACCCACTTTTAGAGACCTCACAAAGTCAGCAGCCACTTAGAATGTACTGGGAACAAGTTACAGGAAAATGTCACCAAAGTGCTTATCTCAGCCCAAAAATGCCATTTTGAGCCACGATTTTTTAAGGAAAGTGGGTGTCAGTTTTGTATGAAGGAAGGCATTGGGGCTCATGTATTTTGTGTTGGGCTCCTAAAACCCACTTTTAGAGACCTCACAAAGTCAGCAGCCACTTAGAATGTACTGGGAACAAGTTACAGGAAAATGTCACCAAAGTGCTTATCTCAGTCTAATAATGCTATTTTGACCCAAGATTTTTTTAAGAAAGTGGAAGTCAGTTTTGTCTGAAAGAAGGCATTAGGGCTCATGTATTTTGTGTTGGGCTCCTAAAACCCACTTTTAGAGACCTCACAAAGTCAGCAGCCACTTAGAATGTACTGGGAACAAGTTACAGGAAAATGTCACCAAAGTGCTTATCTCAGCCCAAAAATGCCATTTTGAGCCACGATTTTTTAAGGAAAGTGGGTGTCAGTTTTGTATGAAGGAAGGCATTGGGGCTCATGTATTTTGTGTTGGGCTCCTAAAACCCACTTTTAGAGACCTCACAAAGTCAGCAGCCACTTAGAATGTACTGGGAACAAGTTACAGGAAAATGTCACCAAAGTGCTTATCTCAGTCTAATAATGCTATTTTGACCCAAGATTTTTTTAAGAAAGTGGAAGTCAGTTTTGTCTGAAAGAAGGCATTAGGGCTCATGTATTTTGTGTTGGGCTCCTAAAACCCAATTTTACAGACCTCACAAAGTCAGCAGCCACTTAAAATGTACTGGGAACAAGTTACAGGAAAATGTCACCAAAGTGCTTATCTCAGCCCAAAAATGCTATTTTGAACCACGATTTTTTAAAGAAAGTGGGTGTCAGTTCTGTCTGAAGGAAGGCATTAGGGCTCATGTATTTTGTGTTGGGCTCCTAAAACCCACTTTTAGAGACCTCACAAAGTCAGCAGCCACTTAGAATGTACTGGGAACAAGTTACAGGAAAATGTCACCAAAGTGCTTATCTCAGCCCAAAAATGCCATTTTGAGCCACGATTTTTTAAGGAAAGTGGGTGTCAGTTTTGTATGAAGGAAGGCATTGGGGCTCATGTATTTTGTGTTGGGCTCCTAAAACCCACTTTTAGAGACCTCACAAAGTCAGCAGCCACTTAGAATGTACTGGGAACAAGTTACAGGAAAATGTCACCAAAGTGCTTATCTCAGTCTAATAATGCTATTTTGACCCAAGATTTTTTTAAGAAAGTGGAAGTCAGTTTTGTCTGAAAGAAGGCATTAGGGCTCATGTATTTTGTGTTGGGCTCCTAAAACCCACTTTTAGAGACCTCACAAAGTCAGCAGCCACTTAGAATGTACTGGGAACAAGTTACAGGAAAATGTCACCAAAGTGCTTATCTCAGCCCAAAAATGCCATTTTGAGCCACGATTTTTTAAGGAAAGTGGGTGTCAGTTTTGTATGAAGGAAGGCATTGGGGCTCATGTATTTTGTGTTGGGCTCCTAAAACCCACTTTTAGAGACCTCACAAAGTCAGCAGCCACTTAGAATGTACTGGGAACAAGTTACAGGAAAATGTCACCAAAGTGCTTATCTCAGCCCAAAAATGCCATTTTGAGCCACGATTTTTTAAGGAAAGTGGGTGTCAGTTTTGTATGAAGGAAGGCATTGGGGCTCATGTATTTTGTGTTGGGCTCCTAAAACCCACTTTTAGAGACCTCACAAAGTCAGCAGCCACTTAGAATGTACTGGGAACAAGTTACAGGAAAATGTCACCAAAGTGCTTATCTCAGTCTAATAATGCTATTTTGACCCAAGATTTTTTTAAGAAAGTGGAAGTCAGTTTTGTCTGAAAGAAGGCATTAGGGCTCATGTATTTTGTGTTGGGCTCCTAAACCCCACTTTTAGAGACCTCACAAAGTCAGCAGCCACTTAGAATGTACTGGGAACAAGTTACAGGAAAATGTCACCAAAGTGCTTATCTCAGCCCAAAAATGCCATTTTGAGCCACGATTTTTTAAGGAAAGTGGGTGTCAGTTTTGTATGAAGGAAGGCATTGGGGCTCATGTATTTTGTGTTGGGCTCCTAAAACCCACTTTTAGAGACCTCACAAAGTCAGCAGCCACTTAGAATGTACTGGGAACAAGTTACAGGAAAATGTCACCAAAGTGCTTATCTCAGTCTAATAATGCTATTTTGACCCAAGATTTTTTTAAGAAAGTGGAAGTCAGTTTTGTCTGAAAGAAGGCATTAGGGCTCATGTATTTTGTGTTGGGCTCCTAAAACCCACTTTTAGAGACCTCACAAAGTCAGCAGCCACTTAGAATGTACTGGGAACAAGTTACAGGAAAATGTCACCAAAGTGCTTATCTCAGCCCAAAAATGCCATTTTGAGCCACGATTTTTTAAGGAAAGTGGGTGTCAGTTTTGTATGAAGGAAGGCATTGGGGCTCATGTATTTTGTGTTGGGCTCCTAAAACCCACTTTTAGAGACCTCACAAAGTCAGCAGCCACTTAGAATGTACTGGGAACAAGTTACAGGAAAATGTCACCAAAGTGCTTATCTCAGTCTAATAATGCTATTTTGACCCAAGATTTTTTTAAGAAAGTGGAAGTCAGTTTTGTCTGAAAGAAGGCATTAGGGCTCATGTATTTTGTGTTGGGCTCCTAAAACCCACTTTTAGAGACCTCACAAAGTCAGCAGCCACTTAGAATGTACTGGGAACAAGTTACAGGAAAATGTCACCAAAGTGCTTATCTCAGCCCAAAAATGCCATTTTGAGCCACGATTTTTTAAGGAAAGTGGGTGTCAGTTTTGTATGAAGGAAGGCATTGGGGCTCATGTATTTTGTGTTGGGCTCCTAAAACCCACTTTTAGAGACCTCACAAAGTCAGCAGCCACTTAGAATGTACTGGGAACAAGTTACAGGAAAATGTCACCAAAGTGCTTATCTCAGTCTAATAATGCTATTTTGACCCAAGATTTTTTTAAGAAAGTGGAAGTCAGTTTTGTCTGAAAGAAGGCATTAGGGCTCATGTATTTTGTGTTGGGCTCCTAAAACCCAATTTTACAGACCTCACAAAGTCAGCAGCCACTTAAAATGTACTGGGAACAAGTTACAGGAAAATGTCACCAAAGTGCTTATCTCAGCCCAAAAATGCTATTTTGAACCACGATTTTTTAAAGAAAGTGGGTGTCAGTTCTGTCTGAAGGAAGGCATTAGGGCTCATGTATTTTGTGTTGGGCTCCTAAAACCCACTTTTAGAGACCTCACAAAGTCAGCAGCCACTTAGAATGTACTGGGAACAAGTTACAGGAAAATGTCACCAAAGTGCTTATCTCAGCCCAAAAATGCCATTTTGAGCCACGATTTTTTAAGGAAAGTGGGTGTCAGTTTTGTATGAAGGAAGGCATTGGGGCTCATGTATTTTGTGTTGGGCTCCTAAAACCCACTTTTAGAGACCTCACAAAGTCAGCAGCCACTTAGAATGTACTGGGAACAAGTTACAGGAAAATGTCACCAAAGTGCTTATCTCAGCCCAAAAATGCCATTTTGAGCCACGATTTTTTAAGGAAAGTGGGTGTCAGTTTTGTATGAAGGAAGGCATTGGGGCTCATGTATTTTGTGTTGGGCTCCTAAAACCCACTTTTAGAGACCTCACAAAGTCAGCAGCCACTTAGAATGTACTGGGAACAAGTTACAGGAAAATGTCACCAAAGTGCTTATCTCAGTCTAATAATGCTATTTTGACCCAAGATTTTTTTAAGAAAGTGGAAGTCAGTTTTGTCTGAAAGAAGGCATTAGGGCTCATGTATTTTGTGTTGGGCTCCTAAACCCCACTTTTAGAGACCTCACAAAGTCAGCAGCCACTTAGAATGTACTGGGAACAAGTTACAGGAAAATGTCACCAAAGTGCTTATCTCAGCCCAAAAATGCCATTTTGAGCCACGATTTTTTAAGGAAAGTGGGTGTCAGTTTTGTATGAAGGAAGGCATTGGGGCTCATGTATTTTGTGTTGGGCTCCTAAAACCCACTTTTAGAGACCTCACAAAGTCAGCAGCCACTTAGAATGTACTGGGAACAAGTTACAGGAAAATGTCACCAAAGTGCTTATCTCAGTCTAATAATGCTATTTTGACCCAAGATTTTTTTAAGAAAGTGGAAGTCAGTTTTGTCTGAAAGAAGGCATTAGGGCTCATGTATTTTGTGTTGGGCTCCTAAAACCCACTTTTAGAGACCTCACAAAGTCAGCAGCCACTTAGAATGTACTGGGAACAAGTTACAGGAAAATGTCACCAAAGTGCTTATCTCAGCCCAAAAATGCCATTTTGAGCCACGATTTTTTAAGGAAAGTGGGTGTCAGTTTTGTATGAAGGAAGGCATTGGGGCTCATGTATTTTGTGTTGGGCTCCTAAAACCCACTTTTAGAGACCTCACAAAGTCAGCAGCCACTTAGAATGTACTGGGAACAAGTTACAGGAAAATGTCACCAAAGTGCTTATCTCAGTCTAATAATGCTATTTTGACCCAAGATTTTTTTAAGAAAGTGGAAGTCAGTTTTGTCTGAAAGAAGGCATTAGGGCTCATGTATTTTGTGTTGGGCTCCTAAAACCCACTTTTAGAGACCTCACAAAGTCAGCAGCCACTTAGAATGTACTGGGAACAAGTTACAGGAAAATGTCACCAAAGTGCTTATCTCAGCCCAAAAATGCCATTTTGAGCCACGATTTTTTAAGGAAAGTGGGTGTCAGTTTTGTATGAAGGAAGGCATTGGGGCTCATGTATTTTGTGTTGGGCTCCTAAAACCCACTTTTAGAGACCTCACAAAGTCAGCAGCCACTTAGAATGTACTGGGAACAAGTTACAGGAAAATGTCACCAAAGTGCTTATCTCAGTCTAATAATGCTATTTTGACCCAAGATTTTTTTAAGAAAGTGGAAGTCAGTTTTGTCTGAAAGAAGGCATTAGGGCTCATGTATTTTGTGTTGGGCTCCTAAAACCCAATTTTACAGACCTCACAAAGTCAGCAGCCACTTAAAATGTACTGGGAACAAGTTACAGGAAAATGTCACCAAAGTGCTTATCTCAGCCCAAAAATGCTATTTTGAACCACGATTTTTTAAAGAAAGTGGGTGTCAGTTCTGTCTGAAGGAAGGCATTAGGGCTCATGTATTTTGTGTTGGGCTCCTAAAACCCACTTTTAGAGACCTCACAAAGTCAGCAGCCACTTAGAATGTACTGGGAACAAGTTACAGGAAAATGTCACCAAAGTGCTTATCTCAGCCCAAAAATGCCATTTTGAGCCACGATTTTTTAAGGAAAGTGGGTGTCAGTTTTGTATGAAGGAAGGCATTGGGGCTCAAGTATTTTGTGTTGGGCTCCTAAAACCCACTTTTAGAGACCTCACAAAGTCAGCAGCCACTTAGAATGTACTGGGAACAAGTTACAGGAAAATGTCACCAAAGTGCTTATCTCAGTCTAATAATGCTATTTTGACCCAAGATTTTTTTAAGAAAGTGGAAGTCAGTTTTGTCTGAAAGAAGGCATTAGGGCTCATGTATTTTGTGTTGGGCTCCTAAAACCCACTTTTAGAGACCTCACAAAGTCAGCAGCCACTTAGAATGTACTGGGAACAAGTTACAGGAAAATGTCACCAAAGTGCTTATCTCAGCCCAAAAATGCCATTTTGAGCCACGATTTTTTAAGGAAAGTGGGTGTCAGTTTTGTATGAAGGAAGGCATTGGGGCTCATGTATTTTGTGTTGGGCTCCTAAAACCCACTTTTAGAGACCTCACAAAGTCAGCAGCCACTTAGAATGTACTGGGAACAAGTTACAGGAAAATGTCACCAAAGTGCTTATCTCAGCCCAAAAATGCCATTTTGAGCCACGATTTTTTAAGGAAAGTGGGTGTCAGTTTTGTATGAAGGAAGGCATTGGGGCTCATGTATTTTGTGTTGGGCTCCTAAAACCCACTTTTAGAGACCTCACAAAGTCAGCAGCCACTTAGAATGTACTGGGAACAAGTTACAGGAAAATGTCACCAAAGTGCTTATCTCAGTCTAATAATGCTATTTTGACCCAAGATTTTTTTAAGAAAGTGGAAGTCAGTTTTGTCTGAAAGAAGGCATTAGGGCTCATGTATTTTGTGTTGGGCTCCTAAAACCCACTTTTAGAGACCTCACAAAGTCAGCAGCCACTTAGAATGTACTGGGAACAAGTTACAGGAAAATGTCACCAAAGTGCTTATCTCAGCCCAAAAATGCCATTTTGAGCCACGATTTCTTAAGGAAAGTGGGTGTCAGTTTTGTATGAAGGAAGGCATTGGGGCTCATGTATTTTGTGTTGGGCTCCTAAAACCCACTTTTAGAGACCTCACAAAGTCAGCAGCCACTTAGAATGTACTGGGAACAAGTTACAGGAAAATGTCACCAAAGTGCTTATCTCAGTCTAATAATGCTATTTTGACCCAAGATTTTTTTAAGAAAGTGGAAGTCAGTTTTGTCTGAAAGAAGGCATTAGGGCTCATGTATTTTGTGTTGGGCTCCTAAAACCCACTTTTAGAGACCTCACAAAGTCAGCAGCCACTTAGAATGTACTGGGAACAAGTTACAGGAAAATGTCACCAAAGTGCTTATCTCAGCCCAAAAATGCCATTTTGAGCCACGATTTTTTAAGGAAAGTGGGTGTCAGTTTTGTATGAAGGAAGGCATTGGGGCTCATGTATTTTGTGTTGGGCTCCTAAAACCCACTTTTAGAGACCTCACAAAGTCAGCAGCCACTTAGAATGTACTGGGAACAAGTTACAGGAAAATGTCACCAAAGTGCTTATCTCAGTCTAATAATGCTATTTTGACCCAAGATTTTTTTAAGAAAGTGGAAGTCAGTTTTGTCTGAAAGAAGGCATTAGGGCTCATGTATTTTGTGTTGGGCTCCTAAAACCCAATTTTACAGACCTCACAAAGTCAGCAGCCACTTAAAATGTACTGGGAACAAGTTACAGGAAAATGTCACCAAAGTGCTTATCTCAGCCCAAAAATGCTATTTTGAACCACGATTTTTTAAAGAAAGTGGGTGTCAGTTCTGTCTGAAGGAAGGCATTAGGGCTCATGTATTTTGTGTTGGGCTCCTAAAACCCACTTTTAGAGACCTCACAAAGTCAGCAGCCACTTAGAATGTACTGGGAACAAGTTACAGGAAAATGTCACCAAAGTGCTTATCTCAGCCCAAAAATGCCATTTTGAGCCACGATTTTTTAAGGAAAGTGGGTGTCAGTTTTGTATGAAGGAAGGCATTGGGGCTCATGTATTTTGTGTTGGGCTCCTAAAACCCACTTTTAGAGACCTCACAAAGTCAGCAGCCACTTAGAATGTACTGGGAACAAGTTACAGGAAAATGTCACCAAAGTGCTTATCTCAGTCTAATAATGCTATTTTGACCCAAGATTTTTTTAAGAAAGTGGAAGTCAGTTTTGTCTGAAAGAAGGCATTAGGGCTCATGTATTTTGTGTTGGGCTCCTAAAACCCACTTTTAGAGACCTCACAAAGTCAGCAGCCACTTAGAATGTACTGGGAACAAGTTACAGGAAAATGTCACCAAAGTGCTTATCTCAGCCCAAAAATGCCATTTTGAGCCACGATTTTTTAAGGAAAGTGGGTGTCAGTTTTGTATGAAGGAAGGCATTGGGGCTCATGTATTTTGTGTTGGGCTCCTAAAACCCACTTTTAGAGACCTCACAAAGTCAGCAGCCACTTAGAATGTACTGGGAACAAGTTACAGGAAAATGTCACCAAAGTGCTTATCTCAGTCTAATAATGCTATTTTGACCCAAGATTTTTTTAAGAAAGTGGAAGTCAGTTTTGTCTGAAAGAAGGCATTAGGGCTCATGTATTTTGTGTTGGGCTCCTAAAACCCACTTTTAGAGACCTCACAAAGTCAGCAGCCACTTAGAATGTACTGGGAACAAGTTACAGGAAAATGTCACCAAAGTGCTTATCTCAGCCCAAAAATGCCATTTTGAGCCACGATTTTTTAAGGAAAATGGGTGTCAGTTTTGTATGAAGGAAGGCATTGGGGCTCATGTATTTTGTGTTGGGCTCCTAAAACCCACTTTTAGAGACCTCACAAAGTCAGCAGCCACTTAGAATGTACTGGGAACAAGTTACAGGAAAATGTCACCAAAGTGCTTATCTCAGTCTAATAATGCTATTTTGACCCAAGATTTTTTTAAGAAAGTGGAAGTCAGTTTTGTCTGAAAGAAGGCATTAGGGCTCATGTATTTTGTGTTGGGCTCCTAAAACCCACTTTTAGAGACCTCACAAAGTCAGCAGCCACTTAGAATGTACTGGGAACAAGTTACAGGAAAATGTCACCAAAGTGCTTATCTCAGCCCAAAAATGCCATTTTGAGCCACGATTTTTTAAGGAAAGTGGGTGTCAGTTTTGTATGAAGGAAGGCATTGGGGCTCATGTATTTTGTGTTGGGCTCCTAAAACCCACTTTTAGAGACCTCACAAAGTCAGCAGCCACTTAGAATGTACTGGGAACAAGTTACAGGAAAATGTCACCAAAGTGCTTATCTCAGTCTAATAATGCTATTTTGACCCAAGATTTTTTTAAGAAAGTGGAAGTCAGTTTTGTCTGAAAGAAGGCATTAGGGCTCATGTATTTTGTGTTGGGCTCCTAAAACCCAATTTTACAGACCTCACAAAGTCAGCAGCCACTTAAAATGTACTGGGAACAAGTTACAGGAAAATGTCACCAAAGTGCTTATCTCAGCCCAAAAATGCTATTTTGAACCACGATTTTTTAAAGAAAGTGGGTGTCAGTTCTGTCTGAAGGAAGGCATTAGGGCTCATGTATTTTGTGTTGGGCTCCTAAAACCCACTTTTAGAGACCTCACAAAGTCAGCAGCCACTTAGAATGTACTGGGAACAAGTTACAGGAAAATGTCACCAAAGTGCTTATCTCAGCCCAAAAATGCCATTTTGAGCCACGATTTTTTAAGGAAAGTGGGTGTCAGTTTTGTATGAAGGAAGGCATTGGGGCTCATGTATTTTGTGTTGGGCTCCTAAAACCCACTTTTAGAGACCTCACAAAGTCAGCAGCCACTTAGAATGTACTGGGAACAAGTTACAGGAAAATGTCACCAAAGTGCTTATCTCAGTCTAATAATGCTATTTTGACCCAAGATTTTTTTAAGAAAGTGGAAGTCAGTTTTGTCTGAAAGAAGGCATTAGGGCTCATGTATTTTGTGTTGGGCTCCTAAAACCCACTTTTAGAGACCTCACAAAGTCAGCAGCCACTTAGAATGTACTGGGAACAAGTTACAGGAAAATGTCACCAAAGTGCTTATCTCAGCCCAAAAATGCCATTTTGAGCCACGATTTTTTAAGGAAAGTGGGTGTCAGTTTTGTATGAAGGAAGGCATTGGGGCTCATGTATTTTGTGTTGGGCTCCTAAAACCCACTTTTAGAGACCTCACAAAGTCAGCAGCCACTTAGAATGTACTGGGAACAAGTTACAGGAAAATGTCACCAAAGTGCTTATCTCAGCCCAAAAATGCCATTTTGAGCCACGATTTTTTAAGGAAAGTGGGTGTCAGTTTTGTATGAAGGAAGGCATTGGGGCTCATGTATTTTGTGTTGGGCTCCTAAAACCCACTTTTAGAGACCTCACAAAGTCAGCAGCCACTTAGAATGTACTGGGAACAAGTTACAGGAAAATGTCACCAAAGTGCTTATCTCAGTCTAATAATGCTATTTTGACCCAAGATTTTTTTAAGAAAGTGGAAGTCAGTTTTGTCTGAAAGAAGGCATTAGGGCTCATGTATTTTGTGTTGGGCTCCTAAAACCCACTTTTAGAGACCTCACAAAGTCAGCAGCCACTTAGAATGTACTGGGAACAAGTTACAGGAAAATGTCACCAAAGTGCTTATCTCAGCCCAAAAATGCCATTTTGAGCCACGATTTTTTAAGGAAAGTGGGTGTCAGTTTTGTATGAAGGAAGGCATTGGGGCTCATGTATTTTGTGTTGGGCTCCTAAAACCCACTTTTAGAGACCTCACAAAGTCAGCAGCCACTTAGAATGTACTGGGAACAAGTTACAGGAAAATGTCACCAAAGTGCTTATCTCAGTCTAATAATGCTATTTTGACCCAAGATTTTTTTAAGAAAGTGGAAGTCAGTTTTGTCTGAAAGAAGGCATTAGGGCTCATGTATTTTGTGTTGGGCTCCTAAAACCCACTTTTAGAGACCTCACAAAGTCAGCAGCCACTTAGAATGTACTGGGAACAAGTTACAGGAAAATGTCACCAAAGTGCTTATCTCAGCCCAAAAATGCCATTTTGAGCCACGATTTTTTAAGGAAAGTGGGTGTCAGTTTTGTATGAAGGAAGGCATTGGGGCTCATGTATTTTGTGTTGGGCTCCTAAAACCCACTTTTAGAGACCTCACAAAGTCAGCAGCCACTTAGAATGTACTGGGAACAAGTTACAGGAAAATGTCACCAAAGTGCTTATCTCAGCCCAAAAATGCCATTTTGAGCCACGATTTTTTAAGGAAAGTGGGTGTCAGTTTTGTATGAAGGAAGGCATTGGGGCTCATGTATTTTGTGTTGGGCTCCTAAAACCCACTTTTAGAGACCTCACAAAGTCAGCAGCCACTTAGAATGTACTGGGAACAAGTTACAGGAAAATGTCACCAAAGTGCTTATCTCAGTCTAATAATGCTATTTTGACCCAAGATTTTTTTAAGAAAGTGGAAGTCAGTTTTGTCTGAAAGAAGGCATTAGGGCTCATGTATTTTGTGTTGGGCTCCTAAAACCCACTTTTAGAGACCTCACAAAGTCAGCAGCCACTTAGAATGTACTGGGAACAAGTTACAGGAAAATGTCACCAAAGTGCTTATCTCAGCCCAAAAATGCCATTTTGAGCCACGATTTTTTAAGGAAAGTGGGTGTCAGTTTTGTATGAAGGAAGGCATTGGGGCTCATGTATTTTGTGTTGGGCTCCTAAAACCCACTTTTAGAGACCTCACAAAGTCAGCAGCCACTTAGAATGTACTGGGAACAAGTTACAGGAAAATGTCACCAAAGTGCTTATCTCAGTCTAATAATGCTATTTTGACCCAAGATTTTTTTAAGAAAGTGGAAGTCAGTTTTGTCTGAAAGAAGGCATTAGGGCTCATGTATTTTGTGTTGGGCTCCTAAAACCCACTTTTAGAGACCTCACAAAGTCAGCAGCCACTTAGAATGTACTGGGAACAAGTTACAGGAAAATGTCACCAAAGTGCTTATCTCAGCCCAAAAATGCCATTTTGAGCCACGATTTTTTAAGGAAAGTGGGTGTCAGTTTTGTATGAAGGAAGGCATTGGGGCTCATGTATTTTGTGTTGGGCTCCTAAAACCCACTTTTAGAGACCTCACAAAGTCAGCAGCCACTTAGAATGTACTGGGAACAAGTTACAGGAAAATGTCACCAAAGTGCTTATCTCAGTCTAATAATGCTATTTTGACCCAAGATTTTTTTAAGAAAGTGGAAGTCAGTTTTGTCTGAAAGAAGGCATTAGGGCTCATGTATTTTGTGTTGGGCTCCTAAAACCCACTTTTAGAGACCTCACAAAGTCAGCAGCCACTTAGAATGTACTGGGAACAAGTTACAGGAAAATGTCACCAAAGTGCTTATCTCAGCCCAAAAATGCCATTTTGAGCCACGATTTTTTAAGGAAAGTGGGTGTCAGTTTTGTATGAAGGAAGGCATTGGGGCTCATGTATTTTGTGTTGGGCTCCTAAAACCCACTTTTAGAGACCTCACAAAGTCAGCAGCCACTTAAAATGTACTGGGAACAAGTTACAGGAAAATGTCACCAAAGTGCTTATCTCAGTCTAATAATGCTATTTTGACCCAAGATTTTTTTAAGAAAGTGGAAGTCAGTTTTGTCTGAAAGAAGGCATTAGGGCTCATGTATTTTGTGTTGGGCTCCTAAAACCCAATTTTACAGACCTCACAAAGTCAGCAGCCACTTAAAATGTACTGGGAACAAGTTACAGGAAAATGTCACCAAAGTGCTTATCTCAGCCCAAAAATGCTATTTTGAACCACGATTTTTTAAAGAAAGTGGGTGTCAGTTCTGTCTGAAGGAAGGCATTAGGGCTCATGTATTTTGTGTTGGGCTCCTAAAACCCACTTTTAGAGACCTCACAAAGTCAGCAGCCACTTAGAATGTACTGGGAACAAGTTACAGGAAAATGTCACCAAAGTGCTTATCTCAGCCCAAAAATGCCATTTTGAGCCACGATTTTTTAAGGAAAGTGGGTGTCAGTTTTGTATGAAGGAAGGCATTGGGGCTCATGTATTTTGTGTTGGGCTCCTAAAACCCACTTTTAGAGACCTCACAAAGTCAGCAGCCACTTAGAATGTACTGGGAACAAGTTACAGGAAAATGTCACCAAAGTGCTTATCTCAGCCCAAAAATTCCATTTTGAGCCACGATTTTTTAAGGAAAGTGGGTGTCAGTTTTGTATGAAGGAAGGCATTGGGGCTCATGTATTTTGTGTTGGGCTCCTAAAACCCACTTTTAGAGACCTCACAAAGTCAGCAGCCACTTAGAATGTACTGGGAACAAGTTACAGGAAAATGTCACCAAAGTGCTTATCTCAGTCTAATAATGCTATTTTGACCCAAGATTTTTTTAAGAAAGTGGAAGTCAGTTTTGTCTGAAAGAAGGCATTAGGGCTCATGTATTTTGTGTTGGGCTCCTAAAACCCAATTTTACAGACCTCACAAAGTCAGCAGCCACTTAAAATGTACTGGGAACAAGTTACAGGAAAATGTCACCAAAGTGCTTATCTCAGCCCAAAAATGCTATTTTGAACCACGATTTTTTAAAGAAAGTGGGTGTCAGTTCTGTCTGAAGGAAGGCATTAGGGCTCATGTATTTTGTGTTGGGCTCCTAAAACCCACTTTTAGAGACCTCACAAAGTCAGCAGCCACTTAGAATGTACTGGGAACAAGTTACAGGAAAATGTCACCAAAGTGCTTATCTCAGCCCAAAAATGCCATTTTGAGCCACGATTTTTTAAGGAAAGTGGGTGTCAGTTTTGTATGAAGGAAGGCATTGGGGCTCATGTATTTTGTGTTGGGCTCCTAAAACCCACTTTTAGAGACCTCACAAAGTCAGCAGCCACTTAGAATGTACTGGGAACAAGTTACAGGAAAATGTCACCAAAGTGCTTATCTCAGTCTAATAATGCTATTTTGACCCAAGATTTTTTTAAGAAAGTGGAAGTCAGTTTTGTCTGAAAGAAGGCATTAGGGCTCATGTATTTTGTGTTGGGCTCCTAAAACCCACTTTTAGAGACCTCACAAAGTCAGCAGCCACTTAGAATGTACTGGGAACAAGTTACAGGAAAATGTCACCAAAGTGCTTATCTCAGCCCAAAAATGCCATTTTGAGCCACGATTTTTTAAGGAAAGTGGGTGTCAGTTTTGTATGAAGGAAGGCATTGGGGCTCATGTATTTTGTGTTGGGCTCCTAAAACCCACTTTTAGAGACCTCACAAAGTCAGCAGCCACTTAGAATGTACTGGGAACAAGTTACAGGAAAATGTCACCAAAGTGCTTATCTCAGTCTAATAATGCTATTTTGACCCAAGATTTTTTTAAGAAAGTGGAAGTCAGTTTTGTCTGAAAGAAGGCATTAGGGCTCATGTATTTTGTGTTGGGCTCCTAAAACCCACTTTTAGAGACCTCACAAAGTCAGCAGCCACTTAGAATGTACTGGGAACAAGTTACAGGAAAATGTCACCAAAGTGCTTATCTCAGCCCAAAAATGCCATTTTGAGCCACGATTTTTTAAGGAAAGTGGGTGTCAGTTTTGTATGAAGGAAGGCATTGGGGCTCATGTATTTTGTGTTGGGCTCCTAAAACCCACTTTTAGAGACCTCACAAAGTCAGCAGCCACTTAGAATGTACTGGGAACAAGTTACAGGAAAATGTCACCAAAGTGCTTATCTCAGCCCAAAAATGCCATTTTGAGCCACGATTTTTTAAGGAAAGTGGGTGTCAGTTTTGTATGAAGGAAGGCATTGGGGCTCATGTATTTTGTGTTGGGCTCCTAAAACCCACTTTTAGAGACCTCACAAAGTCAGCAGCCACTTAGAATGTACTGGGAACAAGTTACAGGAAAATGTCACCAAAGTGCTTATCTCAGTCTAATAATGCTATTTTGACCCAAGATTTTTTTAAGAAAGTGGAAGTCAGTTTTGTCTGAAAGAAGGCATTAGGGCTCATGTATTTTGTGTTGGGCTCCTAAAACCCACTTTTAGAGACCTCACAAAGTCAGCAGCCACTTAGAATGTACTGGGAACAAGTTACAGGAAAATGTCACCAAAGTGCTTATCTCAGCCCAAAAATGCCATTTTGAGCCACGATTTTTTAAGGAAAGTGGGTGTCAGTTTTGTATGAAGGAAGGCATTGGGGCTCATGTATTTTGTGTTGGGCTCCTAAAACCCACTTTTAGAGACCTCACAAAGTCAGCAGCCACTTAGAATGTACTGGGAACAAGTTACAGGAAAATGTCACCAAAGTGCTTATCTCAGTCTAATAATGCTATTTTGACCCAAGATTTTTTTAAGAAAGTGGAAGTCAGTTTTGTCTGAAAGAAGGCATTAGGGCTCATGTATTTTGTGTTGGGCTCCTAAAACCCACTTTTAGAGACCTCACAAAGTCAGCAGCCACTTAAAATGTACTGGGAACAAGTTACAGGAAAATGTCACCAAAGTGCTTATCTCAGTCTAATAATGCTATTTTGACCCAAGATTTTTTTAAGAAAGTGGAAGTCAGTTTTGTCTGAAAGAAGGCATTAGGGCTCATGTATTTTGTGTTGGGCTCCTAAAACCCAATTTTACAGACCTCACAAAGTCAGCAGCCACTTAAAATGTACTGGGAACAAGTTACAGGAAAATGTCACCAAAGTGCTTATCTCAGCCCAAAAATGCTATTTTGAACCACGATTTTTTAAAGAAAGTGGGTGTCAGTTCTGTCTGAAGGAAGGCATTAGGGCTCATGTATTTTGTGTTGGGCTCCTAAAACCCACTTTTAGAGACCTCACAAAGTCAGCAGCCACTTAGAATGTACTGGGAACAAGTTACAGGAAAATGTCACCAAAGTGCTTATCTCAGCCCAAAAATGCCATTTTGAGCCACGATTTTTTAAGGAAAGTGGGTGTCAGTTTTGTATGAAGGAAGGCATTGGGGCTCATGTATTTTGTGTTGGGCTCCTAAAACCCACTTTTAGAGACCTCACAAAGTCAGCAGCCACTTAGAATGTACTGGGAACAAGTTACAGGAAAATGTCACCAAAGTGCTTATCTCAGCCCAAAAATTCCATTTTGAGCCACGATTTTTTAAGGAAAGTGGGTGTCAGTTTTGTATGAAGGAAGGCATTGGGGCTCATGTATTTTGTGTTGGGCTCCTAAAACCCACTTTTAGAGACCTCACAAAGTCAGCAGCCACTTAGAATGTACTGGGAACAAGTTACAGGAAAATGTCACCAAAGTGCTTATCTCAGTCTAATAATGCTATTTTGACCCAAGATTTTTTTAAGAAAGTGGAAGTCAGTTTTGTCTGAAAGAAGGCATTAGGGCTCATGTATTTTGTGTTGGGCTCCTAAAACCCAATTTTACAGACCTCACAAAGTCAGCAGCCACTTAAAATGTACTGGGAACAAGTTACAGGAAAATGTCACCAAAGTGCTTATCTCAGCCCAAAAATGCTATTTTGAACCACGATTTTTTAAAGAAAGTGGGTGTCAGTTCTGTCTGAAGGAAGGCATTAGGGCTCATGTATTTTGTGTTGGGCTCCTAAAACCCACTTTTAGAGACCTCACAAAGTCAGCAGCCACTTAGAATGTACTGGGAACAAGTTACAGGAAAATGTCACCAAAGTGCTTATCTCAGCCCAAAAATGCCATTTTGAGCCACGATTTTTTAAGGAAAGTGGGTGTCAGTTTTGTATGAAGGAAGGCATTGGGGCTCATGTATTTTGTGTTGGGCTCCTAAAACCCACTTTTAGAGACCTCACAAAGTCAGCAGCCACTTAGAATGTACTGGGAACAAGTTACAGGAAAATGTCACCAAAGTGCTTATCTCAGTCTAATAATGCTATTTTGACCCAAGATTTTTTTAAGAAAGTGGAAGTCAGTTTTGTCTGAAAGAAGGCATTAGGGCTCATGTATTTTGTGTTGGGCTCCTAAAACCCACTTTTAGAGACCTCACAAAGTCAGCAGCCACTTAGAATGTACTGGGAACAAGTTACAGGAAAATGTCACCAAAGTGCTTATCTCAGCCCAAAAATGCCATTTTGAGCCACGATTTTTTAAGGAAAGTGGGTGTCAGTTTTGTATGAAGGAAGGCATTGGGGCTCATGTATTTTGTGTTGGGCTCCTAAAACCCACTTTTAGAGACCTCACAAAGTCAGCAGCCACTTAGAATGTACTGGGAACAAGTTACAGGAAAATGTCACCAAAGTGCTTATCTCAGTCTAATAATGCTATTTTGACCCAAGATTTTTTTAAGAAAGTGGAAGTCAGTTTTGTCTGAAAGAAGGCATTAGGGCTCATGTATTTTGTGTTGGGCTCCTAAAACCCACTTTTAGAGACCTCACAAAGTCAGCAGCCACTTAGAATGTACTGGGAACAAGTTACAGGAAAATGTCACCAAAGTGCTTATCTCAGCCCAAAAATGCCATTTTGAGCCACGATTTTTTAAGGAAAGTGGGTGTCAGTTTTGTATGAAGGAAGGCATTGGGGCTCATGTATTTTGTGTTGGGCTCCTAAAACCCACTTTTAGAGACCTCACAAAGTCAGCAGCCACTTAGAATGTACTGGGAACAAGTTACAGGAAAATGTCACCAAAGTGCTTATCTCAGCCCAAAAATGCCATTTTGAGCCACGATTTTTTAAGGAAAGTGGGTGTCAGTTTTGTATGAAGGAAGGCATTGGGGCTCATGTATTTTGTGTTGGGCTCCTAAAACCCACTTTTAGAGACCTCACAAAGTCAGCAGCCACTTAGAATGTACTGGGAACAAGTTACAGGAAAATGTCACCAAAGTGCTTATCTCAGTCTAATAATGCTATTTTGACCCAAGATTTTTTTAAGAAAGTGGAAGTCAGTTTTGTCTGAAAGAAGGCATTAGGGCTCATGTATTTTGTGTTGGGCTCCTAAAACCCACTTTTAGAGACCTCACAAAGTCAGCAGCCACTTAGAATGTACTGGGAACAAGTTACAGGAAAATGTCACCAAAGTGCTTATCTCAGCCCAAAAATGCCATTTTGAGCCACGATTTTTTAAGGAAAGTGGGTGTCAGTTTTGTATGAAGGAAGGCATTGGGGCTCATGTATTTTGTGTTGGGCTCCTAAAACCCACTTTTAGAGACCTCACAAAGTCAGCAGCCACTTAGAATGTACTGGGAACAAGTTACAGGAAAATGTCACCAAAGTGCTTATCTCAGTCTAATAATGCTATTTTGACCCAAGATTTTTTTAAGAAAGTGGAAGTCAGTTTTGTCTGAAAGAAGGCATTAGGGCTCATGTATTTTGTGTTGGGCTCCTAAAACCCACTTTTAGAGACCTCACAAAGTCAGCAGCCACTTAGAATGTACTGGGAACAAGTTACAGGAAAATGTCACCAAAGTGCTTATCTCAGCCCAAAAATGCCATTTTGAGCCACGATTTTTTAAGGAAAGTGGGTGTCAGTTTTGTATGAAGGAAGGCATTGGGGCTCATGTATTTTGTGTTGGGCTCCTAAAACCCACTTTTAGAGACCTCACAAAGTCAGCAGCCACTTAGAATGTACTGGGAACAAGTTACAGGAAAATGTCACCAAAGTGCTTATCTCAGTCTAATAATGCTATTTTGACCCAAGATTTTTTTAAGAAAGTGGAAGTCAGTTTTGTCTGAAAGAAGGCATTAGGGCTCATGTATTTTGTGTTGGGCTCCTAAAACCCACTTTTAGAGACCTCACAAAGTCAGCAGCCACTTAGAATGTACTGGGAACAAGTTACAGGAAAATGTCACCAAAGTGCTTATCTCAGCCCAAAAATGCCATTTTGAGCCACGATTTTTTAAGGAAAGTGGGTGTCAGTTTTGTATGAAGGAAGGCATTGGGGCTCATGTATTTTGTGTTGGGCTCCTAAAACCCACTTTTAGAGACCTCACAAAGTCAGCAGCCACTTAGAATGTACTGGGAACAAGTTACAGGAAAATGTCACCAAAGTGCTTATCTCAGTCTAATAATGCTATTTTGACCCAAGATTTTTTTAAGAAAGTGGAAGTCAGTTTTGTCTGAAAGAAGGCATTAGGGCTCATGTATTTTGTGTTGGGCTCCTAAAACCCACTTTTAGAGACCTCACAAAGTCAGCAGCCACTTAGAATGTACTGGGAACAAGTTACAGGAAAATGTCACCAAAGTGCTTATCTCAGCCCAAAAATGCCATTTTGAGCCACGATTTTTTAAGGAAAGTGGGTGTCAGTTTTGTATGAAGGAAGGCATTGGGGCTCATGTATTTTGTGTTGGGCTCCTAAAACCCACTTTTAGAGACCTCACAAAGTCAGCAGCCACTTAGAATGTACTGGGAACAAGTTACAGGAAAATGTCACCAAAGTGCTTATCTCAGTCTAATAATGCTATTTTGACCCAAGATTTTTTTAAGAAAGTGGAAGTCAGTTTTGTCTGAAAGAAGGCATTAGGGCTCATGTATTTTGTGTTGGGCTCCTAAAACCCACTTTTAGAGACCTCACAAAGTCAGCAGCCACTTAGAATGTACTGGGAACAAGTTACAGGAAAATGTCACCAAAGTGCTTATCTCAGCCCAAAAATGCCATTTTGAGCCACGATTTTTTAAGGAAAGTGGGTGTCAGTTTTGTATGAAGGAAGGCATTGGGGCTCATGTATTTTGTGTTGGGCTCCTAAAACCCACTTTTAGAGACCTCACAAAGTCAGCAGCCACTTAGAATGTACTGGGAACAAGTTACAGGAAAATGTCACCAAAGTGCTTATCTCAGTCTAATAATGCTATTTTGACCCAAGATTTTTTTAAGAAAGTGGAAGTCAGTTTTGTCTGAAAGAAGGCATTAGGGCTCATGTATTTTGTGTTGGGCTCCTAAAACCCACTTTTAGAGACCTCACAAAGTCAGCAGCCACTTAGAATGTACTGGGAACAAGTTACAGGAAAATGTCACCAAAGTGCTTATCTCAGCCCAAAAATGCCATTTTGAGCCACGATTTTTTAAGGAAAGTGGGTGTCAGTTTTGTATGAAGGAAGGCATTGGGGCTCATGTATTTTGTGTTGGGCTCCTAAAACCCACTTTTAGAGACCTCACAAAGTCAGCAGCCACTTAGAATGTACTGGGAACAAGTTACAGGAAAATGTCACCAAAGTGCTTATCTCAGTCTAATAATGCTATTTTGACCCAAGATTTTTTTAAGAAAGTGGAAGTCAGTTTTGTCTGAAAGAAGGCATTAGGGCTCATGTATTTTGTGTTGGGCTCCTAAAACCCAATTTTACAGACCTCACAAAGTCAGCAGCCACTTAAAATGTACTGGGAACAAGTTACAGGAAAATGTCACCAAAGTGCTTATCTCAGCCCAAAAATGCTATTTTGAACCACGATTTTTTAAAGAAAGTGGGTGTCAGATCTGTCTGAAGGAAGGCATTTGGGCTCATGTATTTTGTGTTGGGCTCCTAAAACCCACTTTTAGAGACCTCACAAAGTCAGCAGCCACTTAGAATGTACTGGGAACAAGTTACAGGAAAATGTCACCAAAGTGCTTATCTCAGTCTAATAATGCTATTTTGACCCAAGATTTTTTTAAGAAAGTGGAAGTCAGTTTTGTCTGAAAGAAGGCATTAGGGCTCATGTATTTTGTGTTGGGCTCCTAAAACCCACTTTTAGAGACCTCACAAAGTCAGCAGCCACTTAGAATGTACTGGGAACAAGTTACAGGAAAATGTCACCAAAGTGCTTATCTCAGCCCAAAAATGCCATTTTGAGCCACGATTTTTTAAGGAAAGTGGGTGTCAGTTTTGTATGAAGGAAGGCATTGGGGCTCATGTATTTTGTGTTGGGCTCCTAAAACCCACTTTTAGAGACCTCACAAAGTCAGCAGCCACTTAGAATGTACTGGGAACAAGTTACAGGAAAATGTCACCAAAGTGCTTATCTCAGCCCAAAAATGCCATTTTGAGCCACGATTTTTTAAGGAAAGTGGGTGTCAGTTTTGTATGAAGGAAGGCATTGGGGCTCATGTATTTTGTGTTGGGCTCCTAAAACCCACTTTTAGAGACCTCACAAAGTCAGCAGCCACTTAGAATGTACTGGGAACAAGTTACAGGAAAATGTCACCAAAGTGCTTATCTCAGTCTAATAATGCTATTTTGACCCAAGATTTTTTTAAGAAAGTGGAAGTCAGTTTTGTCTGAAAGAAGGCATTAGGGCTCATGTATTTTGTGTTGGGCTCCTAAAACCCACTTTTAGAGACCTCACAAAGTCAGCAGCCACTTAGAATGTACTGGGAACAAGTTACAGGAAAATGTCACCAAAGTGCTTATCTCAGCCCAAAAATGCCATTTTGAGCCACGATTTTTTAAGGAAAGTGGGTGTCAGTTTTGTATGAAGGAAGGCATTGGGGCTCATGTATTTTGTGTTGGGCTCCTAAAACCCACTTTTAGAGACCTCACAAAGTCAGCAGCCACTTAGAATGTACTGGGAACAAGTTACAGGAAAATGTCACCAAAGTGCTTATCTCAGCCCAAAAATGCCATTTTGAGCCACGATTTTTTAAGGAAAGTGGGTGTCAGTTTTGTATGAAGGAAGGCATTGGGGCTCATGTATTTTGTGTTGGGCTCCTAAAACCCACTTTTAGAGACCTCACAAAGTCAGCAGCCACTTAGAATGTACTGGGAACAAGTTACAGGAAAATGTCACCAAAGTGCTTATCTCAGTCTAATAATGCTATTTTGACCCAAGATTTTTTTAAGAAAGTGGAAGTCAGTTTTGTCTGAAAGAAGGCATTAGGGCTCATGTATTTTGTGTTGGGCTCCTAAAACCCACTTTTAGAGACCTCACAAAGTCAGCAGCCACTTAGAATGTACTGGGAACAAGTTACAGGAAAATGTCACCAAAGTGCTTATCTCAGCCCAAAAATGCCATTTTGAGCCACGATTTTTTAAGGAAAGTGGGTGTCAGTTTTGTATGAAGGAAGGCATTGGGGCTCATGTATTTTGTGTTGGGCTCCTAAAACCCACTTTTAGAGACCTCACAAAGTCAGCAGCCACTTAGAATGTACTGGGAACAAGTTACAGGAAAATGTCACCAAAGTGCTTATCTCAGTCTAATAATGCTATTTTGACCCAAGATTTTTTTAAGAAAGTGGAAGTCAGTTTTGTCTGAAAGAAGGCATTAGGGCTCATGTATTTTGTGTTGGGCTCCTAAAACCCACTTTTAGAGACCTCACAAAGTCAGCAGCCACTTAGAATGTACTGGGAACAAGTTACAGGAAAATGTCACCAAAGTGCTTATCTCAGCCCAAAAATGCCATTTTGAGCCACGATTTTTTAAGGAAAGTGGGTGTCAGTTTTGTATGAAGGAAGGCATTGGGGCTCATGTATTTTGTGTTGGGCTCCTAAAACCCACTTTTAGAGACCTCACAAAGTCAGCAGCCACTTAAAATGTACTGGGAACAAGTTACAGGAAAATGTCACCAAAGTGCTTATCTCAGTCTAATAATGCTATTTTGACCCAAGATTTTTTTAAGAAAGTGGAAGTCAGTTTTGTCTGAAAGAAGGCATTAGGGCTCATGTATTTTGTGTTGGGCTCCTAAAACCCAATTTTACAGACCTCACAAAGTCAGCAGCCACTTAAAATGTACTGGGAACAAGTTACAGGAAAATGTCACCAAAGTGCTTATCTCAGCCCAAAAATGCTATTTTGAACCACGATTTTTTAAAGAAAGTGGGTGTCAGTTCTGTCTGAAGGAAGGCATTAGGGCTCATGTATTTTGTGTTGGGCTCCTAAAACCCACTTTTAGAGACCTCACAAAGTCAGCAGCCACTTAGAATGTACTGGGAACAAGTTACAGGAAAATGTCACCAAAGTGCTTATCTCAGCCCAAAAATGCCATTTTGAGCCACGATTTTTTAAGGAAAGTGGGTGTCAGTTTTGTATGAAGGAAGGCATTGGGGCTCATGTATTTTGTGTTGGGCTCCTAAAACCCACTTTTAGAGACCTCACAAAGTCAGCAGCCACTTAGAATGTACTGGGAACAAGTTACAGGAAAATGTCACCAAAGTGCTTATCTCAGCCCAAAAATTCCATTTTGAGCCACGATTTTTTAAGGAAAGTGGGTGTCAGTTTTGTATGAAGGAAGGCATTGGGGCTCATGTATTTTGTGTTGGGCTCCTAAAACCCACTTTTAGAGACCTCACAAAGTCAGCAGCCACTTAGAATGTACTGGGAACAAGTTACAGGAAAATGTCACCAAAGTGCTTATCTCAGTCTAATAATGCTATTTTGACCCAAGATTTTTTTAAGAAAGTGGAAGTCAGTTTTGTCTGAAAGAAGGCATTAGGGCTCATGTATTTTGTGTTGGGCTCCTAAAACCCAATTTTACAGACCTCACAAAGTCAGCAGCCACTTAAAATGTACTGGGAACAAGTTACAGGAAAATGTCACCAAAGTGCTTATCTCAGCCCAAAAATGCTATTTTGAACCACGATTTTTTAAAGAAAGTGGGTGTCAGTTCTGTCTGAAGGAAGGCATTAGGGCTCATGTATTTTGTGTTGGGCTCCTAAAACCCACTTTTAGAGACCTCACAAAGTCAGCAGCCACTTAGAATGTACTGGGAACAAGTTACAGGAAAATGTCACCAAAGTGCTTATCTCAGCCCAAAAATGCCATTTTGAGCCACGATTTTTTAAGGAAAGTGGGTGTCAGTTTTGTATGAAGGAAGGCATTGGGGCTCATGTATTTTGTGTTGGGCTCCTAAAACCCACTTTTAGAGACCTCACAAAGTCAGCAGCCACTTAGAATGTACTGGGAACAAGTTACAGGAAAATGTCACCAAAGTGCTTATCTCAGTCTAATAATGCTATTTTGACCCAAGATTTTTTTAAGAAAGTGGAAGTCAGTTTTGTCTGAAAGAAGGCATTAGGGCTCATGTATTTTGTGTTGGGCTCCTAAAACCCACTTTTAGAGACCTCACAAAGTCAGCAGCCACTTAGAATGTACTGGGAACAAGTTACAGGAAAATGTCACCAAAGTGCTTATCTCAGCCCAAAAATGCCATTTTGAGCCACGATTTTTTAAGGAAAGTGGGTGTCAGTTTTGTATGAAGGAAGGCATTGGGGCTCATGTATTTTGTGTTGGGCTCCTAAAACCCACTTTTAGAGACCTCACAAAGTCAGCAGCCACTTAGAATGTACTGGGAACAAGTTACAGGAAAATGTCACCAAAGTGCTTATCTCAGTCTAATAATGCTATTTTGACCCAAGATTTTTTTAAGAAAGTGGAAGTCAGTTTTGTCTGAAAGAAGGCATTAGGGCTCATGTATTTTGTGTTGGGCTCCTAAAACCCACTTTTAGAGACCTCACAAAGTCAGCAGCCACTTAGAATGTACTGGGAACAAGTTACAGGAAAATGTCACCAAAGTGCTTATCTCAGCCCAAAAATGCCATTTTGAGCCACGATTTTTTAAGGAAAGTGGGTGTCAGTTTTGTATGAAGGAAGGCATTGGGGCTCATGTATTTTGTGTTGGGCTCCTAAAACCCACTTTTAGAGACCTCACAAAGTCAGCAGCCACTTAGAATGTACTGGGAACAAGTTACAGGAAAATGTCACCAAAGTGCTTATCTCAGCCCAAAAATGCCATTTTGAGCCACGATTTTTTAAGGAAAGTGGGTGTCAGTTTTGTATGAAGGAAGGCATTGGGGCTCATGTATTTTGTGTTGGGCTCCTAAAACCCACTTTTAGAGACCTCACAAAGTCAGCAGCCACTTAGAATGTACTGGGAACAAGTTACAGGAAAATGTCACCAAAGTGCTTATCTCAGTCTAATAATGCTATTTTGACCCAAGATTTTTTTAAGAAAGTGGAAGTCAGTTTTGTCTGAAAGAAGGCATTAGGGCTCATGTATTTTGTGTTGGGCTCCTAAAACCCACTTTTAGAGACCTCACAAAGTCAGCAGCCACTTAGAATGTACTGGGAACAAGTTACAGGAAAATGTCACCAAAGTGCTTATCTCAGCCCAAAAATGCCATTTTGAGCCACGATTTTTTAAGGAAAGTGGGTGTCAGTTTTGTATGAAGGAAGGCATTGGGGCTCATGTATTTTGTGTTGGGCTCCTAAAACCCACTTTTAGAGACCTCACAAAGTCAGCAGCCACTTAGAATGTACTGGGAACAAGTTACAGGAAAATGTCACCAAAGTGCTTATCTCAGTCTAATAATGCTATTTTGACCCAAGATTTTTTTAAGAAAGTGGAAGTCAGTTTTGTCTGAAAGAAGGCATTAGGGCTCATGTATTTTGTGTTGGGCTCCTAAAACCCACTTTTAGAGACCTCACAAAGTCAGCAGCCACTTAGAATGTACTGGGAACAAGTTACAGGAAAATGTCACCAAAGTGCTTATCTCAGCCCAAAAATGCCATTTTGAGCCACGATTTTTTAAGGAAAGTGGGTGTCAGTTTTGTATGAAGGAAGGCATTGGGGCTCATGTATTTTGTGTTGGGCTCCTAAAACCCACTTTTAGAGACCTCACAAAGTCAGCAGCCACTTAGAATGTACTGGGAACAAGTTACAGGAAAATGTCACCAAAGTGCTTATCTCAGTCTAATAATGCTATTTTGACCCAAGATTTTTTTAAGAAAGTGGAAGTCAGTTTTGTCTGAAAGAAGGCATTAGGGCTCATGTATTTTGTGTTGGGCTCCTAAAACCCACTTTTAGAGACCTCACAAAGTCAGCAGCCACTTAGAATGTACTGGGAACAAGTTACAGGAAAATGTCACCAAAGTGCTTATCTCAGCCCAAAAATGCCATTTTGAGCCACGATTTTTTAAGGAAAGTGGGTGTCAGTTTTGTATGAAGGAAGGCATTGGGGCTCATGTATTTTGTGTTGGGCTCCTAAAACCCACTTTTAGAGACCTCACAAAGTCAGCAGCCACTTAGAATGTACTGGGAACAAGTTACAGGAAAATGTCACCAAAGTGCTTATCTCAGTCTAATAATGCTATTTTGACCCAAGATTTTTTTAAGAAAGTGGAAGTCAGTTTTGTCTGAAAGAAGGCATTAGGGCTCATGTATTTTGTGTTGGGCTCCTAAAACCCACTTTTAGAGACCTCACAAAGTCAGCAGCCACTTAGAATGTACTGGGAACAAGTTACAGGAAAATGTCACCAAAGTGCTTATCTCAGCCCAAAAATGCCATTTTGAGCCACGATTTTTTAAGGAAAGTGGGTGTCAGTTTTGTATGAAGGAAGGCATTGGGGCTCATGTATTTTGTGTTGGGCTCCTAAAACCCACTTTTAGAGACCTCACAAAGTCAGCAGCCACTTAGAATGTACTGGGAACAAGTTACAGGAAAATGTCACCAAAGTGCTTATCTCAGTCTAATAATGCTATTTTGACCCAAGATTTTTTTAAGAAAGTGGAAGTCAGTTTTGTCTGAAAGAAGGCATTAGGGCTCATGTATTTTGTGTTGGGCTCCTAAAACCCACTTTTAGAGACCTCACAAAGTCAGCAGCCACTTAGAATGTACTGGGAACAAGTTACAGGAAAATGTCACCAAAGTGCTTATCTCAGCCCAAAAATGCCATTTTGAGCCACGATTTTTTAAGGAAAGTGGGTGTCAGTTTTGTATGAAGGAAGGCATTGGGGCTCATGTATTTTGTGTTGGGCTCCTAAAACCCACTTTTAGAGACCTCACAAAGTCAGCAGCCACTTAGAATGTACTGGGAACAAGTTACAGGAAAATGTCACCAAAGTGCTTATCTCAGTCTAATAATGCTATTTTGACCCAAGATTTTTTTAAGAAAGTGGAAGTCAGTTTTGTCTGAAAGAAGGCATTAGGGCTCATGTATTTTGTGTTGGGCTCCTAAAACCCACTTTTAGAGACCTCACAAAGTCAGCAGCCACTTAGAATGTACTGGGAACAAGTTACAGGAAAATGTCACCAAAGTGCTTATCTCAGCCCAAAAATGCCATTTTGAGCCACGATTTTTTAAGGAAAGTGGGTGTCAGTTTTGTATGAAGGAAGGCATTGGGGCTCATGTATTTTGTGTTGGGCTCCTAAAACCCACTTTTAGAGACCTCACAAAGTCAGCAGCCACTTAGAATGTACTGGGAACAAGTTACAGGAAAATGTCACCAAAGTGCTTATCTCAGTCTAATAATGCTATTTTGACCCAAGATTTTTTTAAGAAAGTGGAAGTCAGTTTTGTCTGAAAGAAGGCATTAGGGCTCATGTATTTTGTGTTGGGCTCCTAAAACCCAATTTTACAGACCTCACAAAGTCAGCAGCCACTTAAAATGTACTGGGAACAAGTTACAGGAAAATGTCACCAAAGTGCTTATCTCAGCCCAAAAATGCTATTTTGAACCACGATTTTTTAAAGAAAGTGGGTGTCAGATCTGTCTGAAGGAAGGCATTAGGGCTCATGTATTTTGTGTTGGGCTCCTAAAACCCACTTTTAGAGACCTCACAAAGTCAGCAGCCACTTAGAATGTACTGGGAACAAGTTACAGGAAAATGTCACCAAAGTGCTTATCTCAGTCTAATAATGCTATTTTGACCCAAGATTTTTTTAAGAAAGTGGAAGTCAGTTTTGTCTGAAAGAAGGCATTAGGGCTCATGTATTTTGTGTTGGGCTCCTAAAACCCACTTTTAGAGACCTCACAAAGTCAGCAGCCACTTAGAATGTACTGGGAACAAGTTACAGGAAAATGTCACCAAAGTGCTTATCTCAGCCCAAAAATGCCATTTTGAGCCACGATTTTTTAAGGAAAGTGGGTGTCAGTTTTGTATGAAGGAAGGCATTGGGGCTCATGTATTTTGTGTTGGGCTCCTAAAACCCACTTTTAGAGACCTCACAAAGTCAGCAGCCACTTAGAATGTACTGGGAACAAGTTACAGGAAAATGTCACCAAAGTGCTTATCTCAGTCTAATAATGCTATTTTGACCCAAGATTTTTTTAAGAAAGTGGAAGTCAGTTTTGTCTGAAAGAAGGCATTAGGGCTCATGTATTTTGTGTTGGGCTCCTAAAACCCAATTTTACAGACCTCACAAAGTCAGCAGCCACTTAAAATGTACTGGGAACAAGTTACAGGAAAATGTCACCAAAGTGCTTATCTCAGCCCAAAAATGCTATTTTGAACCACGATTTTTTAAAGAAAGTGGGTGTCAGATCTGTCTGAAGGAAGGCATTAGGGCTCATGTATTTTGTGTTGGGCTCCTAAAACCCACTTTTAGAGACCTCACAAAGTCAGCAGCCACTTAGAATGTACTGGGAACAAGTTACAGGAAAATGTCACCAAAGTGCTTATCTCAGCCCAAAAATGCCATTTTGAGCCACGATTTTTTAAGGAAAGTGGGTGTCAGTTTTGTATGAAGGAAGGCATTGGGGCTCATGTATTTTGTGTTGGGCTCCTAAAACCCACTTTTAGAGACCTCACAAAGTCAGCAGCCACTTAGAATGTACTGGGAACAAGTTACAGGAAAATGTCACCAAAGTGCTTATCTCAGTCTAATAATGCTATTTTGACCCAAGATTTTTTTAAGAAAGTGGAAGTCAGTTTTGTCTGAAAGAAGGCATTAGGGCTCATGTATTTTGTGTTGGGCTCCTAAAACCCAATTTTACAGACCTCACAAAGTCAGCAGCCACTTAAAATGTACTGGGAACAAGTTACAGGAAAATGTCACCAAAGTGCTTATCTCAGCCCAAAAATGCTATTTTGAACCACGATTTTTTAAAGAAAGTGGGTGTCAGTTCTGTCTGAAGGAAGGCATTAGGGCTCATGTATTTTGTGTTGGGCTCCTAAAACCCACTTTTAGAGACCTCACAAAGTCAGCAGCCACTTAGAATGTACTGGGAACAAGTTACAGGAAAATGTCACCAAAGTGCTTATCTCAGCCCAAAAATGCCATTTTGAGCCACGATTTTTTAAGGAAAGTGGGTGTCAGTTTTGTATGAAGGAAGGCATTGGGGCTCATGTATTTTGTGTTGGGCTCCTAAAACCCACTTTTAGAGACCTCACAAAGTCAGCAGCCACTTAGAATGTACTGGGAACAAGTTACAGGAAAATGTCACCAAAGTGCTTATCTCAGTCTAATAATGCTATTTTGACCCAAGATTTTTTTAAGAAAGTGGAAGTCAGTTTTGTCTGAAAGAAGGCATTAGGGCTCATGTATTTTGTGTTGGGCTCCTAAAACCCACTTTTAGAGACCTCACAAAGTCAGCAGCCACTTAGAATGTACTGGGAACAAGTTACAGGAAAATGTCACCAAAGTGCTTATCTCAGCCCAAAAATGCCATTTTGAGCCACGATTTTTTAAGGAAAGTGGGTGTCAGTTTTGTATGAAGGAAGGCATTGGGGCTCATGTATTTTGTGTTGGGCTCCTAAAACCCACTTTTAGAGACCTCACAAAGTCAGCAGCCACTTAGAATGTACTGGGAACAAGTTACAGGAAAATGTCACCAAAGTGCTTATCTCAGTCTAATAATGCTATTTTGACCCAAGATTTTTTTAAGAAAGTGGAAGTCAGTTTTGTCTGAAAGAAGGCATTAGGGCTCATGTATTTTGTGTTGGGCTCCTAAAACCCACTTTTAGAGACCTCACAAAGTCAGCAGCCACTTAGAATGTACTGGGAACAAGTTACAGGAAAATGTCACCAAAGTGCTTATCTCAGTCTAATAATGCTATTTTGACCCAAGATTTTTTTAAGAAAGTGGAAGTCAGTTTTGTCTGAAAGAAGGCATTAGGGCTCATGTATTTTGTGTTGGGCTCCTAAAACCCAATTTTACAGACCTCACAAAGTCAGCAGCCACTTAAAATGTACTGGGAACAAGTTACAGGAAAATGTCACCAAAGTGCTTATCTCAGCCCAAAAATGCTATTTTGAACCACGATTTTTTAAAGAAAGTGGGTGTCAGATCTGTCTGAAGGAAGGCATTAGGGCTCATGTATTTTGTGTTGGGCTCCTAAAACCCACTTTTAGAGACCTCACAAAGTCAGCAGCCACTTAGAATGTACTGGGAACAAGTTACAGGAAAATGTCACCAAAGTGCTTATCTCAGTCTAATAATGCTATTTTGACCCAAGATTTTTTTAAGAAAGTGGAAGTCAGTTTTGTCTGAAAGAAGGCATTAGGGCTCATGTATTTTGTGTTGGGCTCCTAAAACCCACTTTTAGAGACCTCACAAAGTCAGCAGCCACTTAGAATGTACTGGGAACAAGTTACAGGAAAATGTCACCAAAGTGCTTATCTCAGCCCAAAAATGCCATTTTGAGCCACGATTTTTTAAGGAAAGTGGGTGTCAGTTTTGTATGAAGGAAGGCATTGGGGCTCATGTATTTTGTGTTGGGCTCCTAAAACCCACTTTTAGAGACCTCACAAAGTCAGCAGCCACTTAGAATGTACTGGGAACAAGTTACAGGAAAATGTCACCAAAGTGCTTATCTCAGCCCAAAAATGCCATTTTGAGCCACGATTTTTTAAGGAAAGTGGGTGTCAGTTTTGTATGAAGGAAGGCATTGGGGCTCATGTATTTTGTGTTGGGCTCCTAAAACCCACTTTTAGAGACCTCACAAAGTCAGCAGCCACTTAGAATGTACTGGGAACAAGTTACAGGAAAATGTCACCAAAGTGCTTATCTCAGTCTAATAATGCTATTTTGACCCAAGATTTTTTTAAGAAAGTGGAAGTCAGTTTTGTCTGAAAGAAGGCATTAGGGCTCATGTATTTTGTGTTGGGCTCCTAAAACCCACTTTTAGAGACCTCACAAAGTCAGCAGCCACTTAGAATGTACTGGGAACAAGTTACAGGAAAATGTCACCAAAGTGCTTATCTCAGCCCAAAAATGCCATTTTGAGCCACGATTTTTTAAGGAAAGTGGGTGTCAGTTTTGTATGAAGGAAGGCATTGGGGCTCATGTATTTTGTGTTGGGCTCCTAAAACCCACTTTTAGAGACCTCACAAAGTCAGCAGCCACTTAGAATGTACTGGGAACAAGTTACAGGAAAATGTCACCAAAGTGCTTATCTCAGTCTAATAATGCTATTTTGACCCAAGATTTTTTTAAGAAAGTGGAAGTCAGTTTTGTCTGAAAGAAGGCATTAGGGCTCATGTATTTTGTGTTGGGCTCCTAAAACCCACTTTTAGAGACCTCACAAAGTCAGCAGCCACTTAGAATGTACTGGGAACAAGTTACAGGAAAATGTCACCAAAGTGCTTATCTCAGCCCAAAAATGCCATTTTGAGCCACGATTTTTTAAGGAAAGTGGGTGTCAGTTTTGTATGAAGGAAGGCATTGGGGCTCATGTATTTTGTGTTGGGCTCCTAAAACCCACTTTTAGAGACCTCACAAAGTCAGCAGCCACTTAGAATGTACTGGGAACAAGTTACAGGAAAATGTCACCAAAGTGCTTATCTCAGTCTAATAATGCTATTTTGACCCAAGATTTTTTTAAGAAAGTGGAAGTCAGTTTTGTCTGAAAGAAGGCATTAGGGCTCATGTATTTTGTGTTGGGCTCCTAAAACCCACTTTTAGAGACCTCACAAAGTCAGCAGCCACTTAGAATGTACTGGGAACAAGTTACAGGAAAATGTCACCAAAGTGCTTATCTCAGCCCAAAAATGCCATTTTGAGCCACGATTTTTTAAGGAAAGTGGGTGTCAGTTTTGTATGAAGGAAGGCATTGGGGCTCATGTATTTTGTGTTGGGCTCCTAAAACCCACTTTTAGAGACCTCACAAAGTCAGCAGCCACTTAGAATGTACTGGGAACAAGTTACAGGAAAATGTCACCAAAGTGCTTATCTCAGTCTAATAATGCTATTTTGACCCAAGATTTTTTTAAGAAAGTGGAAGTCAGTTTTGTCTGAAAGAAGGCATTAGGGCTCATGTATTTTGTGTTGGGCTCCTAAAACCCACTTTTAGAGACCTCACAAAGTCAGCAGCCACTTAGAATGTACTGGGAACAAGTTACAGGAAAATGTCACCAAAGTGCTTATCTCAGCCCAAAAATGCCATTTTGAGCCACGATTTTTTAAGGAAAGTGGGTGTCAGTTTTGTATGAAGGAAGGCATTGGGGCTCATGTATTTTGTGTTGGGCTCCTAAAACCCACTTTTAGAGACCTCACAAAGTCAGCAGCCACTTAGAATGTACTGGGAACAAGTTACAGGAAAATGTCACCAAAGTGCTTATCTCAGTCTAATAATGCTATTTTGACCCAAGATTTTTTTAAGAAAGTGGAAGTCAGTTTTGTCTGAAAGAAGGCATTAGGGCTCATGTATTTTGTGTTGGGCTCCTAAAACCCAATTTTACAGACCTCACAAAGTCAGCAGCCACTTAAAATGTACTGGGAACAAGTTACAGGAAAATGTCACCAAAGTGCTTATCTCAGCCCAAAAATGCTATTTTGAACCACGATTTTTTAAAGAAAGTGGGTGTCAGATCTGTCTGAAGGAAGGCATTAGGGCTCATGTATTTTGTGTTGGGCTCCTAAAACCCACTTTTAGAGACCTCACAAAGTCAGCAGCCACTTAGAATGTACTGGGAACAAGTTACAGGAAAATGTCACCAAAGTGCTTATCTCAGCCCAAAAATGCCATTTTGAGCCACGATTTTTTAAGGAAAGTGGGTGTCAGTTTTGTATGAAGGAAGGCATTGGGGCTCATGTATTTTGTGTTGGGCTCCTAAAACCCACTTTTAGAGACCTCACAAAGTCAGCAGCCACTTAGAATGTACTGGGAACAAGTTACAGGAAAATGTCACCAAAGTGCTTATCTCAGTCTAATAATGCTATTTTGACCCAAGATTTTTTTAAGAAAGTGGAAGTCAGTTTTGTCTGAAAGAAGGCATTAGGGCTCATGTATTTTGTGTTGGGCTCCTAAAACCCAATTTTACAGACCTCACAAAGTCAGCAGCCACTTAAAATGTACTGGGAACAAGTTACAGGAAAATGTCACCAAAGTGCTTATCTCAGCCCAAAAATGCTATTTTGAACCACGATTTTTTAAAGAAAGTGGGTGTCAGTTCTGTCTGAAGGAAGGCATTAGGGCTCATGTATTTTGTGTTGGGCTCCTAAAACCCACTTTTAGAGACCTCACAAAGTCAGCAGCCACTTAGAATGTACTGGGAACAAGTTACAGGAAAATGTCACCAAAGTGCTTATCTCAGCCCAAAAATGCCATTTTGAGCCACGATTTTTTAAGGAAAGTGGGTGTCAGTTTTGTATGAAGGAAGGCATTGGGGCTCATGTATTTTGTGTTGGGCTCCTAAAACCCACTTTTAGAGACCTCACAAAGTCAGCAGCCACTTAGAATGTACTGGGAACAAGTTACAGGAAAATGTCACCAAAGTGCTTATCTCAGTCTAATAATGCTATTTTGACCCAAGATTTTTTTAAGAAAGTGGAAGTCAGTTTTGTCTGAAAGAAGGCATTAGGGCTCATGTATTTTGTGTTGGGCTCCTAAAACCCACTTTTAGAGACCTCACAAAGTCAGCAGCCACTTAGAATGTACTGGGAACAAGTTACAGGAAAATGTCACCAAAGTGCTTATCTCAGCCCAAAAATGCCATTTTGAGCCACGATTTTTTAAGGAAAGTGGGTGTCAGTTTTGTATGAAGGAAGGCATTGGGGCTCATGTATTTTGTGTTGGGCTCCTAAAACCCACTTTTAGAGACCTCACAAAGTCAGCAGCCACTTAGAATGTACTGGGAACAAGTTACAGGAAAATGTCACCAAAGTGCTTATCTCAGTCTAATAATGCTATTTTGACCCAAGATTTTTTTAAGAAAGTGGAAGTCAGTTTTGTCTGAAAGAAGGCATTAGGGCTCATGTATTTTGTGTTGGGCTCCTAAAACCCACTTTTAGAGACCTCACAAAGTCAGCAGCCACTTAGAATGTACTGGGAACAAGTTACAGGAAAATGTCACCAAAGTGCTTATCTCAGCCCAAAAATGCCATTTTGAGCCACGATTTTTTAAGGAAAGTGGGTGTCAGTTTTGTATGAAGGAAGGCATTGGGGCTCATGTATTTTGTGTTGGGCTCCTAAAACCCACTTTTAGAGACCTCACAAAGTCAGCAGCCACTTAGAATGTACTGGGAACAAGTTACAGGAAAATGTCACCAAAGTGCTTATCTCAGTCTAATAATGCTATTTTGACCCAAGATTTTTTTAAGAAAGTGGAAGTCAGTTTTGTCTGAAAGAAGGCATTAGGGCTCATGTATTTTGTGTTGGGCTCCTAAAACCCACTTTTAGAGACCTCACAAAGTCAGCAGCCACTTAGAATGTACTGGGAACAAGTTACAGGAAAATGTCACCAAAGTGCTTATCTCAGCCCAAAAATGCCATTTTGAGCCACGATTTTTTAAGGAAAGTGGGTGTCAGTTTTGTATGAAGGAAGGCATTGGGGCTCATGTATTTTGTGTTGGGCTCCTAAAACCCACTTTTAGAGACCTCACAAAGTCAGCAGCCACTTAGAATGTACTGGGAACAAGTTACAGGAAAATGTCACCAAAGTGCTTATCTCAGTCTAATAATGCTATTTTGACCCAAGATTTTTTTAAGAAAGTGGAAGTCAGTTTTGTCTGAAAGAAGGCATTAGGGCTCATGTATTTTGTGTTGGGCTCCTAAAACCCACTTTTAGAGACCTCACAAAGTCAGCAGCCACTTAGAATGTACTGGGAACAAGTTACAGGAAAATGTCACCAAAGTGCTTATCTCAGCCCAAAAATGCCATTTTGAGCCACGATTTTTTAAGGAAAGTGGGTGTCAGTTTTGTATGAAGGAAGGCATTGGGGCTCATGTATTTTGTGTTGGGCTCCTAAAACCCACTTTTAGAGACCTCACAAAGTCAGCAGCCACTTAGAATGTACTGGGAACAAGTTACAGGAAAATGTCACCAAAGTGCTTATCTCAGTCTAATAATGCTATTTTGACCCAAGATTTTTTTAAGAAAGTGGAAGTCAGTTTTGTCTGAAAGAAGGCATTAGGGCTCATGTATTTTGTGTTGGGCTCCTAAAACCCACTTTTAGAGACCTCACAAAGTCAGCAGCCACTTAGAATGTACTGGGAACAAGTTACAGGAAAATGTCACCAAAGTGCTTATCTCAGCCCAAAAATGCCATTTTGAGCCACGATTTTTTAAGGAAAGTGGGTGTCAGTTTTGTATGAAGGAAGGCATTGGGGCTCATGTATTTTGTGTTGGGCTCCTAAAACCCACTTTTAGAGACCTCACAAAGTCAGCAGCCACTTAGAATGTACTGGGAACAAGTTACAGGAAAATGTCACCAAAGTGCTTATCTCAGTCTAATAATGCTATTTTGACCCAAGATTTTTTTAAGAAAGTGGAAGTCAGTTTTGTCTGAAAGAAGGCATTAGGGCTCATGTATTTTGTGTTGGGCTCCTAAAACCCACTTTTAGAGACCTCACAAAGTCAGCAGCCACTTAGAATGTACTGGGAACAAGTTACAGGAAAATGTCACCAAAGTGCTTATCTCAGCCCAAAAATGCCATTTTGAGCCACGATTTTTTAAGGAAAGTGGGTGTCAGTTTTGTATGAAGGAAGGCATTGGGGCTCATGTATTTTGTGTTGGGCTCCTAAAACCCACTTTTAGAGACCTCACAAAGTCAGCAGCCACTTAGAATGTACTGGGAACAAGTTACAGGAAAATGTCACCAAAGTGCTTATCTCAGTCTAATAATGCTATTTTGACCCAAGATTTTTTTAAGAAAGTGGAAGTCAGTTTTGTCTGAAAGAAGGCATTAGGGCTCATGTATTTTGTGTTGGGCTCCTAAAACCCACTTTTAGAGACCTCACAAAGTCAGCAGCCACTTAGAATGTACTGGGAACAAGTTACAGGAAAATGTCACCAAAGTGCTTATCTCAGCCCAAAAATGCCATTTTGAGCCACTATTTTTTAAGGAAAGTGGGTGTCAGTTTTGTATGAAGGAAGGCATTGGGGCTCATGTATTTTGTGTTGGGCTCCTAAAACCCACTTTTAGAGACCTCACAAAGTCAGCAGCCACTTAGAATGTACTGGGAACAAGTTACAGGAAAATGTCACCAAAGTGCTTATCTCAGTCTAATAATGCTATTTTGACCCAAGATTTTTTTAAGAAAGTGGAAGTCAGTTTTGTCTGAAAGAAGGCATTAGGGCTCATGTATTTTGTGTTGGGCTCCTAAAACCCAATTTTACAGACCTCACAAAGTCAGCAGCCACTTAAAATGTACTGGGAACAAGTTACAGGAAAATGTCACCAAAGTGCTTATCTCAGCCCAAAAATGCTATTTTGAACCACGATTTTTTAAAGAAAGTGGGTGTCAGTTCTGTCTGAAGGAAGGCATTAGGGCTCATGTATTTTGTGTTGGGCTCCTAAAACCCACTTTTAGAGACCTCACAAAGTCAGCAGCCACTTAGAATGTACTGGGAACAAGTTACAGGAAAATGTCACCAAAGTGCTTATCTCAGCCCAAAAATGCCATTTTGAGCCACGATTTTTTAAGGAAAGTGGGTGTCAGTTTTGTATGAAGGAAGGCATTGGGGCTCATGTATTTTGTGTTGGGCTCCTAAAACCCACTTTTAGAGACCTCACAAAGTCAGCAGCCACTTAGAATGTACTGGGAACAAGTTACAGGAAAATGTCACCAAAGTGCTTATCTCAGTCTAATAATGCTATTTTGACCCAAGATTTTTTTAAGAAAGTGGAAGTCAGTTTTGTCTGAAAGAAGGCATTAGGGCTCATGTATTTTGTGTTGGGCTCCTAAAACCCACTTTTAGAGACCTCACAAAGTCAGCAGCCACTTAGAATGTACTGGGAACAAGTTACAGGAAAATGTCACCAAAGTGCTTATCTCAGCCCTAAAATGCCATTTTGAGCCACGATTTTTTAAGGAAAGTGGGTGTCAGTTTTGTATGAAGGAAGGCATTGGGGCTCATGTATTTTGTGTTGGGCTCCTAAAACCCACTTTTAGAGACCTCACAAAGTCAGCAGCCACTTAGAATGTACTGGGAACAAGTTACAGGAAAATGTCACCAAAGTGCTTATCTCAGTCTAATAATGCTATTTTGACCCAAGATTTTTTTAAGAAAGTGGAAGTCAGTTTTGTCTGAAAGAAGGCATTAGGGCTCATGTATTTTGTGTTGGGCTCCTAAAACCCACTTTTAGAGACCTCACAAAGTCAGCAGCCACTTAGAATGTACTGGGAACAAGTTACAGGAAAATGTCACCAAAGTGCTTATCTCAGCCCAAAAATGCCATTTTGAGCCACGATTTTTTAAGGAAAGTGGGTGTCAGTTTTGTATGAAGGAAGGCATTGGGGCTCATGTATTTTGTGTTGGGCTCCTAAAACCCACTTTTAGAGACCTCACAAAGTCAGCAGCCACTTAGAATGTACTGGGAACAAGTTACAGGAAAATGTCACCAAAGTGCTTATCTCAGTCTAATAATGCTATTTTGACCCAAGATTTTTTTAAGAAAGTGGAAGTCAGTTTTGTCTGAAAGAAGGCATTAGGGCTCATGTATTTTGTGTTGGGCTCCTAAAACCCACTTTTAGAGACCTCACAAAGTCAGCAGCCACTTAGAATGTACTGGGAACAAGTTACAGGAAAATGTCACCAAAGTGCTTATCTCAGCCCAAAAATGCCATTTTGAGCCACGATTTTTTAAGGAAAGTGGGTGTCAGTTTTGTATGAAGGAAGGCATTGGGGCTCATGTATTTTGTGTTGGGCTCCTAAAACCCACTTTTAGAGACCTCACAAAGTCAGCAGCCACTTAGAATGTACTGGGAACAAGTTACAGGAAAATGTCACCAAAGTGCTTATCTCAGCCCAAAAATGCCATTTTGAGCCACGATTTTTTAAGGAAAGTGGGTGTCAGTTTTGTATGAAGGAAGGCATTGGGGCTCATGTATTTTGTGTTGGGCTCCTAAAACCCACTTTTAGAGACCTCACAAAGTCAGCAGCCACTTAGAATGTACTGGGAACAAGTTACAGGAAAATGTCACCAAAGTGCTTATCTCAGTCTAATAATGCTATTTTGACCCAAGATTTTTTTAAGAAAGTGGAAGTCAGTTTTGTCTGAAAGAAGGCATTAGGGCTCATGTATTTTGTGTTGGGCTCCTAAAACCCACTTTTAGAGACCTCACAAAGTCAGCAGCCACTTAGAATGTACTGGGAACAAGTTACAGGAAAATGTCACCAAAGTGCTTATCTCAGCCCAAAAATGCCATTTTGAGCCACGATTTTTTAAGGAAAGTGGGTGTCAGTTTTGTATGAAGGAAGGCATTGGGGCTCATGTATTTTGTGTTGGGCTCCTAAAACCCACTTTTAGAGACCTCACAAAGTCAGCAGCCACTTAGAATGTACTGGGAACAAGTTACAGGAAAATGTCACCAAAGTGCTTATCTCAGTCTAATAATGCTATTTTGACCCAAGATTTTTTTAAGAAAGTGGAAGTCAGTTTTGTCTGAAAGAAGGCATTAGGGCTCATGTATTTTGTGTTGGGCTCCTAAAACCCACTTTTAGAGACCTCACAAAGTCAGCAGCCACTTAGAATGTACTGGGAACAAGTTACAGGAAAATGTCACCAAAGTGCTTATCTCAGTCTAATAATGCTATTTTGACCCAAGATTTTTTTAAGAAAGTGGAAGTCAGTTTTGTCTGAAAGAAGGCATTAGGGCTCATGTATTTTGTGTTGGGCTCCTAAAACCCACTTTTAGAGACCTCACAAAGTCAGCAGCCACTTAGAATGTACTGGGAACAAGTTACAGGAAAATGTCACCAAAGTGCTTATCTCAGCCCAAAAATGCCATTTTGAGCCACGATTTTTTAAGGAAAGTGGGTGTCAGTTTTGTATGAAGGAAGGCATTGGGGCTCATGTATTTTGTGTTGGGCTCCTAAAACCCACTTTTAGAGACCTCACAAAGTCAGCAGCCACTTAGAATGTACTGGGAACAAGTTACAGGAAAATGTCACCAAAGTGCTTATCTCAGCCCAAAAATGCCATTTTGAGCCACGATTTTTTAAGGAAAGTGGGTGTCAGTTTTGTATGAAGGAAGGCATTGGGGCTCATGTATTTTGTGTTGGGCTCCTAAAACCCACTTTTAGAGACCTCACAAAGTCAGCAGCCACTTAGAATGTACTGGGAACAAGTTACAGGAAAATGTCACCAAAGTGCTTATCTCAGTCTAATAATGCTATTTTGACCCAAGATTTTTTTAAGAAAGTGGAAGTCAGTTTTGTCTGAAAGAAGGCATTAGGGCTCATGTATTTTGTGTTGGGCTCCTAAAACCCACTTTTAGAGACCTCACAAAGTCAGCAGCCACTTAGAATGTACTGGGAACAAGTTACAGGAAAATGTCACCAAAGTGCTTATCTCAGCCCAAAAATGCCATTTTGAGCCACGATTTTTTAAGGAAAGTGGGTGTCAGTTTTGTATGAAGGAAGGCATTGGGGCTCATGTATTTTGTGTTGGGCTCCTAAAACCCACTTTTAGAGACCTCACAAAGTCAGCAGCCACTTAGAATGTACTGGGAACAAGTTACAGGAAAATGTCACCAAAGTGCTTATCTCAGTCTAATAATGCTATTTTGACCCAAGATTTTTTTAAGAAAGTGGAAGTCAGTTTTGTCTGAAAGAAGGCATTAGGGCTCATGTATTTTGTGTTGGGCTCCTAAAACCCACTTTTAGAGACCTCACAAAGTCAGCAGCCACTTAGAATGTACTGGGAACAAGTTACAGGAAAATGTCACCAAAGTGCTTATCTCAGCCCAAAAATGCCATTTTGAGCCACGATTTTTTAAGGAAAGTGGGTGTCAGTTTTGTATGAAGGAAGGCATTGGGGCTCATGTATTTTGTGTTGGGCTCCTAAAACCCACTTTTAGAGACCTCACAAAGTCAGCAGCCACTTAGAATGTACTGGGAACAAGTTACAGGAAAATGTCACCAAAGTGCTTATCTCAGCCCAAAAATGCCATTTTGAGCCACGATTTTTTAAGGAAAGTGGGTGTCAGTTTTGTATGAAGGAAGGCATTGGGGCTCATGTATTTTGTGTTGGGCTCCTAAAACCCACTTTTAGAGACCTCACAAAGTCAGCAGCCACTTAGAATGTACTGGGAACAAGTTACAGGAAAATGTCACCAAAGTGCTTATCTCAGTCTAATAATGCTATTTTGACCCAAGATTTTTTTAAGAAAGTGGAAATCAGTTTTGTCTGAAAGAAGGCATTAGGGCTCATGTATTTTGTGTTGGGCTCCTAAAACCCACTTTTAGAGACCTCACAAAGTCAGCAGCCACTTAGAATGTACTGGGAACAAGTTACAGGAAAATGTCACCAAAGTGCTTATCTCAGCCCAAAAATGCCATTTTGAGCCACGATTTTTTAAGGAAAGTGGGTGTCAGTTTTGTATGAAGGAAGGCATTGGGGCTCATGTATTTTGTGTTGGGCTCCTAAAACCCACTTTTAGAGACCTCACAAAGTCAGCAGCCACTTAGAATGTACTGGGAACAAGTTACAGGAAAATGTCACCAAAGTGCTTATCTCAGTCTAATAATGCTATTTTGACCCAAGATTTTTTTAAGAAAGTGGAAGTCAGTTTTGTCTGAAAGAAGGCATTAGGGCTCATGTATTTTGTGTTGGGCTCCTAAAACCCAATTTTACAGACCTCACAAAGTCAGCAGCCACTTAAAATGTACTGGGAACAAGTTACAGGAAAATGTCACCAAAGTGCTTATCTCAGCCCAAAAATGCTATTTTGAACCACGATTTTTTAAAGAAAGTGGGTGTCAGTTCTGTCTGAAGGAAGGCATTAGGGCTCATGTATTTTGTGTTGGGCTCCTAAAACCCACTTTTAGAGACCTCACAAAGTCAGCAGCCACTTAGAATGTACTGGGAACAAGTTACAGGAAAATGTCACCAAAGTGCTTATCTCAGCCCAAAAATGCCATTTTGAGCCACGATTTTTTAAGGAAAGTGGGTGTCAGTTTTGTATGAAGGAAGGCATTGGGGCTCATGTATTTTGTGTTGGGCTCCTAAAACCCACTTTTAGAGACCTCACAAAGTCAGCAGCCACTTAGAATGTACTGGGAACAAGTTACAGGAAAATGTCACCAAAGTGCTTATCTCAGTCTAATAATGCTATTTTGACCCAAGATTTTTTTAAGAAAGTGGAAGTCAGTTTTGTCTGAAAGAAGGCATTAGGGCTCATGTATTTTGTGTTGGGCTCCTAAAACCCACTTTTAGAGACCTCACAAAGTCAGCAGCCACTTAGAATGTACTGGGAACAAGTTACAGGAAAATGTCACCAAAGTGCTTATCTCAGCCCAAAAATGCCATTTTGAGCCACGATTTTTTAAGGAAAGTGGGTGTCAGTTTTGTATGAAGGAAGGCATTGGGGCTCATGTATTTTGTGTTGGGCTCCTAAAACCCACTTTTAGAGACCTCACAAAGTCAGCAGCCACTTAGAATGTACTGGGAACAAGTTACAGGAAAATGTCACCAAAGTGCTTATCTCAGTCTAATAATGCTATTTTGACCCAAGATTTTTTTAAGAAAGTGGAAGTCAGTTTTGTCTGAAAGAAGGCATTAGGGCTCATGTATTTTGTGTTGGGCTCCTAAAACCCACTTTTAGAGACCTCACAAAGTCAGCAGCCACTTAGAATGTACTGGGAACAAGTTACAGGAAAATGTCACCAAAGTGCTTATCTCAGCCCAAAAATGCCATTTTGAGCCACGATTTTTTAAGGAAAGTGGGTGTCAGTTTTGTATGAAGGAAGGCATTGGGGCTCATGTATTTTGTGTTGGGCTCCTAAAACCCACTTTTAGAGACCTCACAAAGTCAGCAGCCACTTAGAATGTACTGGGAACAAGTTACAGGAAAATGTCACCAAAGTGCTTATCTCAGTCTAATAATGCTATTTTGACCCAAGATTTTTTTAAGAAAGTGGAAGTCAGTTTTGTCTGAAAGAAGGCATTAGGGCTCATGTATTTTGTGTTGGGCTCCTAAAACCCACTTTTAGAGACCTCACAAAGTCAGCAGCCACTTAGAATGTACTGGGAACAAGTTAAAGGAAAATGTCACCAAAGTGCTTATCTCAGCCCAAAAATGCCATTTTGAGCCACGATTTTTTAAGGAAAGTGGGTGTCAGTTTTGTATGAAGGAAGGCATTGGGGCTCATGTATTTTGTGTTGGGCTCCTAAAACCCACTTTTAGAGACCTCACAAAGTCAGCAGCCACTTAGAATGTACTGGGAACAAGTTACAGGAAAATGTCACCAAAGTGCTTATCTCAGTCTAATAATGCTATTTTGACCCAAGATTTTTTTAAGAAAGTGGAAGTCAGTTTTGTCTGAAAGAAGGCATTAGGGCTCATGTATTTTGTGTTGGGCTCCTAAAACCCACTTTTAGAGACCTCACAAAGTCAGCAGCCACTTAGAATGTACTGGGAACAAGTTACAGGAAAATGTCACCAAAGTGCTTATCTCAGCCCAAAAATGCCATTTTGAGCCACGATTTTTTAAGGAAAGTGGGTGTCAGTTTTGTATGAAGGAAGGCATTGGGGCTCATGTATTTTGTGTTGGGCTCCTAAAACCCACTTTTAGAGACCTCACAAAGTCAGCAGCCACTTAGAATGTACTGGGAACAAGTTACAGGAAAATGTCACCAAAGTGCTTATCTCAGTCTAATAATGCTATTTTGACCCAAGATTTTTTTAAGAAAGTGGAAGTCAGTTTTGTCTGAAAGAAGGCATTAGGGCTCATGTATTTTGTGTTGGGCTCCTAAAACCCACTTTTAGAGACCTCACAAAGTCAGCAGCCACTTAGAATGTACTGGGAACAAGTTACAGGAAAATGTCACCAAAGTGCTTATCTCAGCCCAAAAATGCCATTTTGAGCCACGATTTTTTAAGGAAAGTGGGTGTCAGTTTTGTATGAAGGAAGGCATTGGGGCTCATGTATTTTGTGTTGGGCTCCTAAAACCCACTTTTAGAGACCTCACAAAGTCAGCAGCCACTTAGAATGTACTGGGAACAAGTTACAGGAAAATGTCACCAAAGTGCTTATCTCAGTCTAATAATGCTATTTTGACCCAAGATTTTTTTAAGAAAGTGGAAGTCAGTTTTGTCTGAAAGAAGGCATTAGGGCTCATGTATTTTGTGTTGGGCTCCTAAAACCCACTTTTAGAGACCTCACAAAGTCAGCAGCCACTTAGAATGTACTGGGAACAAGTTACAGGAAAATGTCACCAAAGTGCTTATCTCAGCCCAAAAATGCCATTTTGAGCCACGATTTTTTAAGGAAAGTGGGTGTCAGTTTTGTATGAAGGAAGGCATTGGGGCTCATGTATTTTGTGTTGGGCTCCTAAAACCCACTTTTAGAGACCTCACAAAGTCAGCAGCCACTTAGAATGTACTGGGAACAAGTTACAGGAAAATGTCACCAAAGTGCTTATCTCAGCCCAAAAATGCCATTTTGAGCCACGATTTTTTAAGGAAAGTGGGTGTCAGTTTTGTATGAAGGAAGGCATTGGGGCTCATGTATTTTGTGTTGGGCTCCTAAAACCCACTTTTAGAGACCTCACAAAGTCAGCAGCCACTTAGAATGTACTGGGAACAAGTTACAGGAAAATGTCACCAAAGTGCTTATCTCAGTCTAATAATGCTATTTTGACCCAAGATTTTTTTAAGAAAGTGGAAGTCAGTTTTGTCTGAAAGAAGGCATTAGGGCTCATGTATTTTGTGTTGGGCTCCTAAAACCCACTTTTAGAGACCTCACAAAGTCAGCAGCCACTTAGAATGTACTGGGAACAAGTTACAGGAAAATGTCACCAAAGTGCTTATCTCAGCCCAAAAATGCCATTTTGAGCCACGATTTTTTAAGGAAAGTGGGTGTCAGTTTTGTATGAAGGAAGGCATTGGGGCTCATGTATTTTGTGTTGGGCTCCTAAAACCCACTTTTAGAGACCTCACAAAGTCAGCAGCCACTTAGAATGTACTGGGAACAAGTTACAGGAAAATGTCACCAAAGTGCTTATCTCAGTCTAATAATGCTATTTTGACCCAAGATTGTTTTTAAGAAAGTGGAAGTCAGTTTTGTCTGAAAGAAGGCATTAGGGCTCATGTATTTTGTGTTGGGCTCCTAAAACCCACTTTTAGAGACCTCACAAAGTCAACAGCCACTTAGAATGTACTGGGAACAAGTTACAGGAAAATGTCACCAAAGTGCTTATCTCAGCCCAAAAATGCCATTTTGAGCCACGATTTTTTAAGGAAAGTGGGTGTCAGTTTTGTATGAAGGAAGGCATTGGGGCTCATGTATTTTGTGTTGGGCTCCTAAAACCCACTTTTAGAGACCTCACAAAGTCAGCAGCCACTTAGAATGTACTGGGAACAAGTTACAGGAAAATGTCACCAAAGTGCTTATCTCAGTCTAATAATGCTATTTTGACCCAAGATTTTTTTAAGAAAGTGGAAGTCAGTTTTGTCTGAAAGAAGGCATTAGGGCTCATGTATTTTGTGTTGGGCTCCTAAAACCCACTTTTAGAGACCTCACAAAGTCAGCAGCCACTTAGAATGTACTGGGAACAAGTTACAGGAAAATGTCACCAAAGTGCTTATCTCAGCCCAAAAATGCCATTTTGAGCCACGATTTTTTAAGGAAAGTGGGTGTCAGTTTTGTATGAAGGAAGGCATTGGGGCTCATGTATTTTGTGTTGGGCTCCTAAAACCCACTTTTAGAGACCTCACAAAGTCAGCAGCCACTTAGAATGTACTGGGAACAAGTTACAGGAAAATGTCACCAAAGTGCTTATCTCAGTCTAATAATGCTATTTTGACCCAAGATTTTTTTAAGAAAGTGGAAGTCAGTTTTGTCTGAAAGAAGGCATTAGGGCTCATGTATTTTGTGTTGGGCTCCTAAAACCCACTTTTAGAGACCTCACAAAGTCAGCAGCCACTTAGAATGTACTGGGAACAAGTTACAGGAAAATGTCACCAAAGTGCTTATCTCAGCCCAAAAATGCCATTTTGAGCCACGATTTTTTAAGGAAAGTGGGTGTCAGTTTTGTATGAAGGAAGGCATTGGGGCTCATGTATTTTGTGTTGGGCTCCTAAAACCCACTTTTAGAGACCTCACAAAGTCAGCAGCCACTTAGAATGTACTGGGAACAAGTTACAGGAAAATGTCACCAAAGTGCTTATCTCAGCCCAAAAATGCCATTTTGAGCCACGATTTTTTAAGGAAAGTGGGTGTCAGTTTTGTATGAAGGAAGGCATTGGGGCTCATGTATTTTGTGTTGGGCTCCTAAAACCCACTTTTAGAGACCTCACAAAGTCAGCAGCCACTTAGAATGTACTGGGAACAAGTTACAGGAAAATGTCACCAAAGTGCTTATCTCAGTCTAATAATGCTATTTTGACCCAAGATTTTTTTAAGAAAGTGGAAGTCAGTTTTGTCTGAAAGAAGGCATTAGGGCTCATGTATTTTGTGTTGGGCTCCTAAAACCCACTTTTAGAGACCTCACAAAGTCAGCAGCCACTTAGAATGTACTGGGAACAAGTTACAGGAAAATGTCACCAAAGTGCTTATCTCAGCCCAAAAATGCCATTTTGAGCCACGATTTTTTAAGGAAAGTGGGTGTCAGTTTTGTATGAAGGAAGGCATTGGGGCTCATGTATTTTGTGTTGGGCTCCTAAAACCCACTTTTAGAGACCTCACAAAGTCAGCAGCCACTTAGAATGTACTGGGAACAAGTTACAGGAAAATGTCACCAAAGTGCTTATCTCAGTCTAATAATGCTATTTTGACCCAAGATTGTTTTTAAGAAAGTGGAAGTCAGTTTTGTCTGAAAGAAGGCATTAGGGCTCATGTATTTTGTGTTGGGCTCCTAAAACCCACTTTTAGAGACCTCACAAAGTCAACAGCCACTTAGAATGTACTGGGAACAAGTTACAGGAAAATGTCACCAAAGTGCTTATCTCAGCCCAAAAATGCCATTTTGAGCCACGATTTTTTAAGGAAAGTGGGTGTCAGTTTTGTATGAAGGAAGGCATTGGGGCTCATGTATTTTGTGTTGGGCTCCTAAAACCCACTTTTAGAGACCTCACAAAGTCAGCAGCCACTTAGAATGTACTGGGAACAAGTTACAGGAAAATGTCACCAAAGTGCTTATCTCAGTCTAATAATGCTATTTTGACCCAAGATTTTTTTAAGAAAGTGGAAGTCAGTTTTGTCTGAAAGAAGGCATTAGGGCTCATGTATTTTGTGTTGGGCTCCTAAAACCCACTTTTAGAGACCTCACAAAGTCAGCAGCCACTTAGAATGTACTGGGAACAAGTTACAGGAAAATGTCACCAAAGTGCTTATCTCAGCCCAAAAATGCCATTTTGAGCCACGATTTTTTAAGGAAAGTGGGTGTCAGTTTTGTATGAAGGAAGGCATTGGGGCTCATGTATTTTGTGTTGGGCTCCTAAAACCCACTTTTAGAGACCTCACAAAGTCAGCAGCCACTTAGAATGTACTGGGAACAAGTTACAGGAAAATGTCACCAAAGTGCTTATCTCAGTCTAATAATGCTATTTTGACCCAAGATTTTTTTAAGAAAGTGGAAGTCAGTTTTGTCTGAAAGAAGGCATTAGGGCTCATGTATTTTGTGTTGGGCTCCTAAAACCCACTTTTAGAGACCTCACAAAGTCAGCAGCCACTTAGAATGTACTGGGAACAAGTTACAGGAAAATGTCACCAAAGTGCTTATCTCAGCCCAAAAATGCCATTTTGAGCCACGATTTTTTAAGGAAAGTGGGTGTCAGTTTTGTATGAAGGAAGGCATTGGGGCTCATGTATTTTGTGTTGGGCTCCTAAAACCCACTTTTAGAGACCTCACAAAGTCAGCAGCCACTTAGAATGTACTGGGAACAAGTTACAGGAAAATGTCACCAAAGTGCTTATCTCAGTCTAATAATGCTATTTTGACCCAAGATTTTTTTAAGAAAGTGGAAGTCAGTTTTGTCTGAAAGAAGGCATTAGGGCTCATGTATTTTGTGTTGGGCTCCTAAAACCCACTTTTAGAGACCTCACAAAGTCAGCAGCCACTTAGAATGTACTGGGAACAAGTTACAGGAAAATGTCACCAAAGTGCTTATCTCAGCCCAAAAATGCCATTTTGAGCCACGATTTTTTAAGGAAAGTGGGTGTCAGTTTTGTATGAAGGAAGGCATTGGGGCTCATGTATTTTGTGTTGGGCTCCTAAAACCCACTTTTAGAGACCTCACAAAGTCAGCAGCCACTTAGAATGTACTGGGAACAAGTTACAGGAAAATGTCACCAAAGTGCTTATCTCAGCCCAAAAATGACATTTTGAGCCACGATTTTTTAAGGAAAGTGGGTGTCAGTTTTGTATGAAGGAAGGCATTGGGGCTCATGTATTTTGTGTTGGGCTCCTAAAACCCACTTTTAGAGACCTCACAAAGTCAGCAGCCACTTAGAATGTACTGGGAACAAGTTACAGGAAAATGTCACCAAAGTGCTTATCTCAGTCTAATAATGCTATTTTGACCCAAGATTTTTTTAAGAAAGTGGAAGTCAGTTTTGTCTGAAAGAAGGCATTAGGGCTCATGTATTTTGTGTTGGGCTCCTAAAACCCACTTTTAGAGACCTCACAAAGTCAGCAGCCACTTAGAATGTACTGGGAACAAGTTACAGGAAAATGTCACCAAAGTGCTTATCTCAGCCCAAAAATGCCATTTTGAGCCACGATTTTTTAAGGAAAGTGGGTGTCAGTTTTGTATGAAGGAAGGCATTGGGGCTCATGTATTTTGTGTTGGGCTCCTAAAACCCACTTTTAGAGACCTCACAAAGTCAGCAGCCACTTAGAATGTACTGGGAACAAGTTACAGGAAAATGTCACCAAAGTGCTTATCTCAGTCTAATAATGCTATTTTGACCCAAGATTTTTTTAAGAAAGTGGAAGTCAGTTTTGTCTGAAAGAAGGCATTAGGGCTCATGTATTTTGTGTTGGGCTCCTAAAACCCACTTTTAGAGACCTCACAAAGTCAGCAGCCACTTAGAATGTACTGGGAACAAGTTACAGGAAAATGTCACCAAAGTGCTTATCTCAGCCCAAAAATGCCATTTTGAGCCACGATTTTTTAAGGAAAGTGGGTGTCAGTTTTGTATGAAGGAAGGCATTGGGGCTCATGTATTTTGTGTTGGGCTCCTAAAACCCACTTTTAGAGACCTCACAAAGTCAGCAGCCACTTAGAATGTACTGGGAACAAGTTACAGGAAAATGTCACCAAAGTGCTTATCTCAGCCCAAAAATGCCATTTTGAGCCACGATTTTTTAAGGAAAGTGGGTGTCAGTTTTGTATGAAGGAAGGCATTGGGGCTCATGTATTTTGTGTTGGGCTCCTAAAACCCACTTTTAGAGACCTCACAAAGTCAGCAGCCACTTAGAATGTACTGGGAACAAGTTACAGGAAAATGTCACCAAAGTGCTTATCTCAGTCTAATAATGCTATTTTGACCCAAGATTTTTTTAAGAAAGTGGAAGTCAGTTTTGTCTGAAAGAAGGCATTAGGGCTCATGTATTTTGTGTTGGGCTCCTAAAACCCACTTTTAGAGACCTCACAAAGTCAGCAGCCACTTAGAATGTACTGGGAACAAGTTACAGGAAAATGTCACCAAAGTGCTTATCTCAGCCCAAAAATGCCATTTTGAGCCACGATTTTTTAAGGAAAGTGGGTGTCAGTTTTGTATGAAGGAAGGCATTGGGGCTCATGTATTTTGTGTTGGGCTCCTAAAACCCACTTTTAGAGACCTCACAAAGTCAGCAGCCACTTAGAATGTACTGGGAACAAGTTACAGGAAAATGTCACCAAAGTGCTTATCTCAGCCCAAAAATGCCATTTTGAGCCACGATTTTTTAAGGAAAGTGGGTGTCAGTTTTGTATGAAGGAAGGCATTGGGGCTCATGTATTTTGTGTTGGGCTCCTAAAACCCACTTTTAGAGACCTCACAAAGTCAGCAGCCACTTAGAATGTACTGGGAACAAGTTACAGGAAAATGTCACCAAAGTGCTTATCTCAGTCTAATAATGCTATTTTGACCCAAGATTTTTTTAAGAAAGTGGAAGTCAGTTTTGTCTGAAAGAAGGCATTAGGGCTCATGTATTTTGTGTTGGGCTCCTAAAACCCACTTTTAGAGACCTCACAAAGTCAACAGCCACTTAGAATGTACTGGGAACAAGTTACAGGAAAATGTCACCAAAGTGCTTATCTCAGCCCAAAAATGCCATTTTGAGCCACGATTTTTTAAGGAAAGTGGGTGTCAGTTTTGTATGAAGGAAGGCATTGGGGCTCATGTATTTTGTGTTGGGCTCCTAAAACCCACTTTTAGAGACCTCACAAAGTCAGCAGCCACTTAGAATGTACTGGGAACAAGTTACAGGAAAATGTCACCAAAGTGCTTATCTCAGTCTAATAATGCTATTTTGACCCAAGATTTTTTTAAGAAAGTGGAAGTCAGTTTTGTCTGAAAGAAGGCATTAGGGCTCATGTATTTTGTGTTGGGCTCCTAAAACCCACTTTTAGAGACCTCACAAAGTCAGCAGCCACTTAGAATGTACTGGGAACAAGTTACAGGAAAATGTCACCAAAGTGCTTATCTCAGCCCAAAAATGCCATTTTGAGCCACGATTTTTTAAGGAAAGTGGGTGTCAGTTTTGTATGAAGGAAGGCATTGGGGCTCATGTATTTTGTGTTGGGCTCCTAAAACCCACTTTTAGAGACCTCACAAAGTCAGCAGCCACTTAGAATGTACTGGGAACAAGTTACAGGAAAATGTCACCAAAGTGCTTATCTCAGCCCAAAAATGCCATTTTGAGCCACGATTTTTTAAGGAAAGTGGGTGTCAGTTTTGTATGAAGGAAGGCATTGGGGCTCATGTATTTTGTGTTGGGCTCCTAAAACCCACTTTTAGAGACCTCACAAAGTCAGCAGCCACTTAGAATGTACTGGGAACAAGTTACAGGAAAATGTCACCAAAGTGCTTATCTCAGTCTAATAATGCTATTTTGACCCAAGATTTTTTTAAGAAAGTGGAAGTCAGTTTTGTCTGAAAGAAGGCATTAGGGCTCATGTATTTTGTGTTGGGCTCCTAAAACCCACTTTTAGAGACCTCACAAAGTCAGCAGCCACTTAGAATGTACTGGGAACAAGTTACAGGAAAATGTCACCAAAGTGCTTATCTCAGCCCAAAAATGCCATTTTGAGCCACGATTTTTTAAGGAAAGTGGGTGTCAGTTTTGTATGAAGGAAGGCATTGGGGCTCATGTATTTTGTGTTGGGCTCCTAAAACCCACTTTTAGAGACCTCACAAAGTCAGCAGCCACTTAGAATGTACTGGGAACAAGTTACAGGAAAATGTCACCAAAGTGCTTATCTCAGTCTAATAATGCTATTTTGACCCAAGATTTTTTTAAGAAAGTGGAAGTCAGTTTTGTCTGAAAGAAGGCATTAGGGCTCATGTATTTTGTGTTGGGCTCCTAAAACCCACTTTTAGAGACCTCACAAAGTCAGCAGCCACTTAGAATGTACTGGGAACAAGTTACAGGAAAATGTCACCAAAGTGCTTATCTCAGCCCAAAAATGCCATTTTGAGCCACGATTTTTTAAGGAAAGTGGGTGTCAGTTTTGTATGAAGGAAGGCATTGGGGCTCATGTATTTTGTGTTGGGCTCCTAAAACCCACTTTTAGAGACCTCACAAAGTCAGCAGCCACTTAGAATGTACTGGGAACAAGTTACAGGAAAATGTCACCAAAGTGCTTATCTCAGTCTAATAATGCTATTTTGACCCAAGATTTTTTTAAGAAAGTGGAAGTCAGTTTTGTCTGAAAGAAGGCATTAGGGCTCATGTATTTTGTGTTGGGCTCCTAAAACCCACTTTTAGAGACCTCACAAAGTCAGCAGCCACTTAGAATGTACTGGGAACAAGTTACAGGAAAATGTCACCAAAGTGCTTATCTCAGCCCAAAAATGCCATTTTGAGCCACGATTTTTTAAGGAAAGTGGGTGTCAGTTTTGTATGAAGGAAGGCATTGGGGCTCATGTATTTTGTGTTGGGCTCCTAAAACCCACTTTTAGAGACCTCACAAAGTCAGCAGCCACTTAGAATGTACTGGGAACAAGTTACAGGAAAATGTCACCAAAGTGCTTATCTCAGTCTAATAATGCTATTTTGACCCAAGATTTTTTTAAGAAAGTGGAAGTCAGTTTTGTCTGAAAGAAGGCATTAGGGCTCATGTATTTTGTGTTGGGCTCCTAAAACCCACTTTTAGAGACCTCACAAAGTCAGCAGCCACTTAGAATGTACTGGGAACAAGTTACAGGAAAATGTCACCAAAGTGCTTATCTCAGCCCAAAAATGCCATTTTGAGCCACGATTTTTTAAGGAAAGTGGGTGTCAGTTTTGTATGAAGGAAGGCATTGGGGCTCATGTATTTTGTGTTGGGCTCCTAAAACCCACTTTTAGAGACCTCACAAAGTCAGCAGCCACTTAGAATGTACTGGGAACAAGTTACAGGAAAATGTCACCAAAGTGCTTATCTCAGCCCAAAAATGCCATTTTGAGCCACGATTTTTTAAGGAAAGTGGGTGTCAGTTTTGTATGAAGGAAGGCATTGGGGCTCATGTATTTTGTGTTGGGCTCCTAAAACCCACTTTTAGAGACCTCACAAAGTCAGCAGCCACTTAGAATGTACTGGGAACAAGTTACAGGAAAATGTCACCAAAGTGCTTATCTCAGTCTAATAATGCTATTTTGACCCAAGATTTTTTTAAGAAAGTGGAAGTCAGTTTTGTCTGAAAGAAGGCATTAGGGCTCATGTATTTTGTGTTGGGCTCCTAAAACCCACTTTTAGAGACCTCACAAAGTCAGCAGCCACTTAGAATGTACTGGGAACAAGTTACAGGAAAATGTCACCAAAGTGCTTATCTCAGCCCAAAAATGCCATTTTGAGCCACGATTTTTTAAGGAAAGTGGGTGTCAGTTTTGTATGAAGGAAGGCATTGGGGCTCATGTATTTTGTGTTGGGCTCCTAAAACCCACTTTTAGAGACCTCACAAAGTCAGCAGCCACTTAGAATGTACTGGGAACAAGTTACAGGAAAATGTCACCAAAGTGCTTATCTCAGTCTAATAATGCTATTTTGACCCAAGATTTTTTTAAGAAAGTGGAAGTCAGTTTTGTCTGAAAGAAGGCATTAGGGCTCATGTATTTTGTGTTGGGCTCCTAAAACCCACTTTTAGAGACCTCACAAAGTCAGCAGCCACTTAGAATGTACTGGGAACAAGTTACAGGAAAATGTCACCAAAGTGCTTATCTCAGCCCAAAAATGCCATTTTGAGCCACGATTTTTTAAGGAAAGTGGGTGTCAGTTTTGTATGAAGGAAGGCATTGGGGCTCATGTATTTTGTGTTGGGCTCCTAAAACCCACTTTTAGAGACCTCACAAAGTCAGCAGCCACTTAGAATGTACTGGGAACAAGTTACAGGAAAATGTCACCAAAGTGCTTATCTCAGCCCAAAAATGCCATTTTGAGCCACGATTTTTTAAGGAAAGTGGGTGTCAGTTTTGTATGAAGGAAGGCATTGGGGCTCATGTATTTTGTGTTGGGCTCCTAAAACCCACTTTTAGAGACCTCACAAAGTCAGCAGCCACTTAGAATGTACTGGGAACAAGTTACAGGAAAATGTCACCAAAGTGCTTATCTCAGTCTAATAATGCTATTTTGACCCAAGATTTTTTTAAGAAAGTGGAAGTCAGTTTTGTCTGAAAGAAGGCATTAGGGCTCATGTATTTTGTGTTGGGCTCCTAAAACCCACTTTTAGAGACCTCACAAAGTCAGCAGCCACTTAGAATGTACTGGGAACAAGTTACAGGAAAATGTCACCAAAGTGCTTATCTCAGCCCAAAAATGCCATTTTGAGCCACGATTTTTTAAGGAAAGTGGGTGTCAGTTTTGTATGAAGGAAGGCATTGGGGCTCATGTATTTTGTGTTGGGCTCCTAAAACCCACTTTTAGAGACCTCACAAAGTCAGCAGCCACTTAGAATGTATTGGGAACAAGTTACAGGAAAATGTCACCAAAGTGCTTATCTCAGTCTAATAATGCTATTTTGACCCAAGATTTTTTTAAGAAAGTGGAAGTCAGTTTTGTCTGAAAGAAGGCATTAGGGCTCATGTATTTTGTGTTGGGCTCCTAAAACCCACTTTTAGAGACCTCACAAAGTCAGCAGCCACTTAGAATGTACTGGGAACAAGTTACAGGAAAATGTCACCAAAGTGCTTATCTCAGCCCAAAAATGCCATTTTGAGCCACGATTTTTTAAGGAAAGTGGGTGTCAGTTTTGTATGAAGGAAGGCATTGGGGCTCATGTATTTTGTGTTGGGCTCCTAAAACCCACTTTTAGAGACCTCACAAAGTCAGCAGCCACTTAGAATGTACTGGGAACAAGTTACAGGAAAATGTCACCAAAGTGCTTATCTCAGTCTAATAATGCTATTTTGACCCAAGATTTTTTAAGGAAAGTGGGTGTCAGTTTTGTATGAAGGAAGGCATTGGGGCTCATGTATTTTGTGTTGGGCTCCTAAAACCCACTTTTAGAGACCTCACAAAGTCAGCAGCCACTTAGAATGTACTGGGAACAAGTTACAGGAAAATGTCACCAAAGTGCTTATCTCAGTCTAATAATGCTATTTTGACCCAAGATTTTTTTAAGAAAGTGGAAGTCAGTTTTGTCTGAAAGAAGGCATTAGGGCTCATGTATTTTGTGTTGGGCTCCTAAAACCCACTTTTAGAGACCTCACAAAGTCAGCAGCCACTTAGAATGTACTGGGAACAAGTTACAGGAAAATGTCACCAAAGTGCTTATCTCAGCCCAAAAATGCCATTTTGAGCCACGATTTTTTAAGGAAAGTGGGTGTCAGTTTTGTATGAAGGAAGGCATTGGGGCTCATGTATTTTGTGTTGGGCTCCTAAAACCCACTTTTAGAGACCTCACAAAGTCAGCAGCCACTTAGAATGTACTGGGAACAAGTTACAGGAAAATGTCACCAAAGTGCTTATCTCAGTCTAATAATGCTATTTTGACCCAAGATTTTTTTAAGAAAGTGGAAGTCAGTTTTGTCTGAAAGAAGGCATTAGGGCTCATGTATTTTGTGTTGGGCTCCTAAAACCCACTTTTAGAGACCTCACAAAGTCAGCAGCCACTTAGAATGTACTGGGAACAAGTTACAGGAAAATGTCACCAAAGTGCTTATCTCAGCCCAAAAATGCCATTTTGAGCCACGATTTTTTAAGGAAAGTGGGTGTCAGTTTTGTATGAAGGAAGGCATTGGGGCTCATGTATTTTGTGTTGGGCTCCTAAAACCCACTTTTAGAGACCTCACAAAGTCAGCAGCCACTTAGAATGTACTGGGAACAAGTTACAGGAAAATGTCACCAAAGTGCTTATCTCAGTCTAATAATGCTATTTTGACCCAAGATTTTTTTAAGAAAGTGGAAGTCAGTTTTGTCTGAAAGAAGGCATTAGGGCTCATGTATTTTGTGTTGGGCTCCTAAAACCCACTTTTAGAGACCTCACAAAGTCAGCAGCCACTTAGAATGTACTGGGAACAAGTTACAGGAAAATGTCACCAAAGTGCTTATCTCAGCCCAAAAATGCCATTTTGAGCCACGATTTTTTAAGGAAAGTGGGTGTCAGTTTTGTATGAAGGAAGGCATTGGGGCTCATGTATTTTGTGTTGGGCTCCTAAAACCCACTTTTAGAGACCTCACAAAGTCAGCAGCCACTTAGAATGTACTGGGAACAAGTTACAGGAAAATGTCACCAAAGTGCTTATCTCAGTCTAATAATGCTATTTTGACCCAAGATTTTTTTAAGAAAGTGGAAGTCAGTTTTGTCTGAAAGAAGGCATTAGGGCTCATGTATTTTGTGTTGGGCTCCTAAAACCCACTTTTAGAGACCTCACAAAGTCAGCAGCCACTTAGAATGTACTGGGAACAAGTTACAGGAAAATGTCACCAAAGTGCTTATCTCAGCCCAAAAATGCCATTTTGAGCCACGATTTTTTAAGGAAAGTGGGTGTCAGTTTTGTATGAAGGAAGGCATTGGGGCTCATGTATTTTGTGTTGGGCTCCTAAAACCCACTTTTAGAGACCTCACAAAGTCAGCAGCCACTTAGAATGTACTGGGAACAAGTTACAGGAAAATGTCACCAAAGTGCTTATCTCAGTCTAATAATGCTATTTTGACCCAAGATTTTTTTAAGAAAGTGGAAGTCAGTTTTGTCTGAAAGAAGGCATTAGGGCTCATGTATTTTGTGTTGGGCTCCTAAAACCCACTTTTAGAGACCTCACAAAGTCAGCAGCCACTTAGAATGTACTGGGAACAAGTTACAGGAAAATGTCACCAAAGTGCTTATCTCAGCCCAAAAATGCCATTTTGAGCCACGATTTTTTAAGGAAAGTGGGTGTCAGTTTTGTATGAAGGAAGGCATTGGGGCTCATGTATTTTGTGTTGGGCTCCTAAAACCCACTTTTAGAGACCTCACAAAGTCAGCAGCCACTTAGAATGTACTGGGAACAAGTTACAGGAAAATGTCACCAAAGTGCTTATCTCAGCCCAAAAATGCCATTTTGAGCCACGATTTTTTAAGGAAAGTGGGTGTCAGTTTTGTATGAAGGAAGGCATTGGGGCTCATGTATTTTGTGTTGGGCTCCTAAAACCCACTTTTAGAGACCTCACAAAGTCAGCAGCCACTTAGAATGTACTGGGAACAAGTTACAGGAAAATGTCACCAAAGTGCTTATCTCAGTCTAATAATGCTATTTTGACCCAAGATTTTTTTAAGAAAGTGGAAGTCAGTTTTGTCTGAAAGAAGGCATTAGGGCTCATGTATTTTGTGTTGGGCTCCTAAAACCCACTTTTAGAGACCTCACAAAGTCAGCAGCCACTTAGAATGTACTGGGAACAAGTTACAGGAAAATGTCACCAAAGTGCTTATCTCAGCCCAAAAATGCCATTTTGAGCCACGATTTTTTAAGGAAAGTGGGTGTCAGTTTTGTATGAAGGAAGGCATTGGGGCTCATGTATTTTGTGTTGGGCTCCTAAAACCCACTTTTAGAGACCTCACAAAGTCAGCAGCCACTTAGAATGTACTGGGAACAAGTTACAGGAAAATGTCACCAAAGTGCTTATCTCAGTCTAATAATGCTATTTTGACCCAAGATTTTTTTAAGAAAGTGGAAGTCAGTTTTGTCTGAAAGAAGGCATTAGGGCTCATGTATTTTGTGTTGGGCTCCTAAAACCCACTTTTAGAGACCTCACAAAGTCAGCAGCCACTTAGAATGTACTGGGAACAAGTTACAGGAAAATGTCACCAAAGTGCTTATCTCAGCCCAAAAATGCCATTTTGAGCCACGATTTTTTAAGGAAAGTGGGTGTCAGTTTTGTATGAAGGAAGGCATTGGGGCTCATGTATTTTGTGTTGGGCTCCTAAAACCCACTTTTAGAGACCTCACAAAGTCAGCAGCCACTTAGAATGTACTGGGAACAAGTTACAGGAAAATGTCACCAAAGTGCTTATCTCAGCCCAAAAATGCCATTTTGAGCCACGATTTTTTAAGGAAAGTGGGTGTCAGTTTTGTATGAAGGAAGGCATTGGGGCTCATGTATTTTGTGTTGGGCTCCTAAAACCCACTTTTAGAGACCTCACAAAGTCAGCAGCCACTTAGAATGTACTGGGAACAAGTTACAGGAAAATGTCACCAAAGTGCTTATCTCAGTCTAATAATGCTATTTTGACCCAAGATTTTTTTAAGAAAGTGGAAGTCAGTTTTGTCTGAAAGAAGGCATTAGGGCTCATGTATTTTGTGTTGGGCTCCTAAAACCCACTTTTAGAGACCTCACAAAGTCAGCAGCCACTTAGAATGTACTGGGAACAAGTTACAGGAAAATGTCACCAAAGTGCTTATCTCAGCCCAAAAATGCCATTTTGAGCCACGATTTTTTAAGGAAAGTGGGTGTCAGTTTTGTATGAAGGAAGGCATTGGGGCTCATGTATTTTGTGTTGGGCTCCTAAAACCCACTTTTAGAGACCTCACAAAGTCAGCAGCCACTTAGAATGTACTGGGAACAAGTTACAGGAAAATGTCACCAAAGTGCTTATCTCAGTCTAATAATGCTATTTTGACCCAAGATTTTTTTAAGAAAGTGGAAGTCAGTTTTGTCTGAAAGAAGGCATTAGGGCTCATGTATTTTGTGTTGGGCTCCTAAAACCCACTTTTAGAGACCTCACAAAGTCAGCAGCCACTTAGAATGTACTGGGAACAAGTTACAGGAAAATGTCACCAAAGTGCTTATCTCAGCCCAAAAATGCCATTTTGAGCCACGATTTTTTAAGGAAAGTGGGTGTCAGTTTTGTATGAAGGAAGGCATTGGGGCTCATGTATTTTGTGTTGGGCTCCTAAAACCCACTTTTAGAGACCTCACAAAGTCAGCAGCCACTTAGAATGTACTGGGAACAAGTTACAGGAAAATGTCACCAAAGTGCTTATCTCAGCCCAAAAATGCCATTTTGAGCCACGATTTTTTAAGGAAAGTGGGTGTCAGTTTTGTATGAAGGAAGGCATTGGGGCTCATGTATTTTGTGTTGGGCTCCTAAAACCCACTTTTAGAGACCTCACAAAGTCAGCAGCCACTTAGAATGTACTGGGAACAAGTTACAGGAAAATGTCACCAAAGTGCTTATCTCAGTCTAATAATGCTATTTTGACCCAAGATTTTTTTAAGAAAGTGGAAGTCAGTTTTGTCTGAAAGAAGGCATTAGGGCTCATGTATTTTGTGTTGGGCTCCTAAAACCCACTTTTAGAGACCTGACCTCACAAAGTCAGCAGCCACTTAGAATGTACTGGAACAAGTTACAGGAAAATGTCACCAAAGTGCTTATCTCAGTCTAATAATGCTATTTTGACCCAAGATTTTTTTAAGAAAGTGGAAGTCAGTTTTGTCTGAAAGAAGGCATTAGGGCTCATGTATTTTGTGTTGGGCTCCTAAAACCCAATTTTACAGACCTCACAAAGTCAGCAGCCACTTAAAATGTACTGGGAACAAGTTACAGGAAAATGTCACCAAAGTGCTTATCTCAGCCCAAAAATGCTATTTTGAACCACGATTTTTTAAAGAAAGTGGGTGTCAGTTCTGTCTGAAGGAAGGCATTAGGGCTCATGTATTTTGTGTTGGGCTCCTAAAACCCACTTTTAGAGGACCTCACAAAGTCAGCAGCCACTTAGAATGTACTGGGAACAAGTTACAGGAAAATGTCACCAAAGTGCTTATCTCAGCCCAAAAATGCCATTTTGAGCCACGATTTTTTAAGGAAAGTGGGTGTCAGTTTTGTATGAAGGAAGGCATTGGGGCTCATGTATTTTGTGTTGGGCTCCTAAAACCCACTTTTAGAGACCTCACAAAGTCAGCAGCCACTTAGAATGTACTGGGAACAAGTTACAGGGAAAATGTCACCAAAGTGCTTATCTCAGTCTAATAATGCTATTTTGACCAAGATTTTTTTAAGAAAGTGGAAGTCAGTTTTGTCTGAAAGAAGGCATTAGGGCTCATGTATTTTGTGTTGGCTCCTAAAACCCACTTTTAGAGACCTCACAAAGTCAGCAGCCACTTAGAATGTACTGGAACAAGTTACAGGAAAATGTCACCAAAGTGCTTATCTCAGCCCAAAAATGCCATTTTGAGCCACGATTTTTTAAGGAAAGTGGGTGTCAGTTTTGTATGAAGGAAGGCATTGGGCTCATGTATTTTGTGTTGGGCTCCTAAAACCCACTTTTAGAGACCTCACAAAGTCAGCAGCCACTTAGAATGTACTGGGAACAAGTTACAGGAAAATGTCACCAAAGTGCTTATCTCAGTCTAATAATGCTATTTTGACCCAAGATTTTTTTAAGAAAGTGGAAGTCAGTTTTGTCTGAAAGAAGGCATTAGGGCTCATGTATTTTGTGTTGGGCTCTCTAAAACCCACTTTTAGAGACCTCACAAAGTCAGCAGCCACTTAGAATGTACTGGGAACAAGTTACAGGAAAATGTCACCAAAGTGCTTATCTCAGCCCAAAAATGCCATTTTGAGCCACGATTTTTTAAGGAAAGTGGGGTGTCAGTTTTGTATGAAGGAAGGCATTGGGGCTCATGTATTTTGTGTTGGGCTCCTAAAACCCTTTTTAGAGACCTCACAAAGTCAGCAGCCACTTAGAATGTACTGGGAACAAGTTACAGGAAAATGTCACCAAAGTGCTTATCTCAGTCTATAATGCTATTTTGACCCAAGATTTTTTTAAGAAAGTGGAAGTCAGTTTTGTCTGAAAGAAGGCATTAGGGCTCATGTATTTTGTGTTGGGCTCCTAAAACCCACTTTTAGAGACCTCACAAAGTCAGCAGCCACTTAGAATGTACTGGGAACAAGTTACAGGAAAATGTCACCAAAGTGCTTATCTCAGCCCAAAAATGCCATTTTGAGCCACGATTTTTTAAGGAAAGTGGGTGTCAGTTTTGTATGAAGGAAGGCATTGGGGCTCATGTATTTTGTGTTGGGCTCCTAAAACCCACTTTTAGAGACCTCACAAAGTCAGCAGCCACTTAGAATGTACTGGGAACAAGTTACAGGAAAATGTCACCAAAGTGCTTATCTCAGTCTAATAATGCTATTTTGACCCAAGATTTTTTTAAGAAAGTGGAAGTCAGTTTTGTCTGAAAGAAGGCATTAGGGCTCATGTATTTTGTGTTGGGCTCCTAAAACCCACTTTTAGAGACCTCACAAAGTCAGCAGCCACTTAGAATGTACTGGGAACAAGTTACAGGAAAATGTCACCAAAGTGCTTATCTCAGCCCAAAAATGCCATTTTGAGCCACGATTTTTTAAGGAAAGTGGGTGTCAGTTTTGTATGAAGGAAGCATTGGGGCTCATGTATTTTGTGTTGGGCTCCTAAAACCCACTTTTAGAGACCTCACAAAGTCAGCAGCCACTTAGAATGTACTGGAACAAGTTACAGGAAAATGTCACCAAAGTGCTTATCTCAGCCCAAAAATGCCATTTTGAGCCACGATTTTTTAAGGAAAGTGGGTGTCAGTTTTGTATGAAGGAAGGCATTAGGGGCTCATGTATTTTGTGTTGGGCTCCTAAAACCCACTTTTAGAGACCTCACAAAGTCAGCAGCCACTTAGAATGTACTGGGAACAAGTTACAGGAAAATGTCACCAAAGTGCTTATCTCAGTCTAATAATGCTATTTTGACCCAAGATTTTTTTAAGAAAGTGGAAGTCAGTTTTGTCTGAAAGAAGGCATTAGGGCTCATGTATTTTGTGTTGGGCTCCTAAAACCCACTTTAGAGACCTCACAAAGTCAGCAGCCACTTAGAATGTACTGGGAACAAGTTACAGGAAAATGTCACCAAAGTGCTTATCTCAGCCCAAAAATGCCATTTTGAGCCACGATTTTTTAAGGAAAGTGGGTGTCAGTTTTGTATGAAGGAAGGCATTGGGGCTCATGTATTTTGTGTTGGGCTCCTAAAACCCACTTTTAGAGACCTCACAAAGTCAGCAGCCACTTAGAATGTACTGGGAACAAGTTACAGGAAAATGTCACCAAAGTGCTTATCTCAGTCTAATAATGCTATTTTGACCCAAGATTTTTTTAAGAAAGTGGAAGTCAGTTTTGTCTGAAAGAAGGCATTAGGGCTCATGTATTTTGTGTTGGGCTCCTAAAACCCACTTTTAGAGACCTCACAAAGTCAGCAGCCACTTAGAATGTACTGGGAACAAGTTACAGGAAAATGTCACCAAAGTGCTTATCTCAGCCCAAAAATGCCATTTTGAGCCACGATTTTTTAAGGAAAGTGGGTGTCAGTTTTGTATGAAGGAAGGCATTGGGGCTCATGTATTTTGTGTTGGGCTCCTAAAACCCACTTTTAGAGACCTCACAAAGTCAGCAGCCACTTAGAATGTACTGGGAACAAGTTACAGGAAAATGTCACCAAAGTGCTTATCTCAGCCCAAAAATGCCATTTTGAGCCACGATTTTTTAAGGAAAGTGGGTGTCAGTTTTGTATGAAGGAAGGCATTGGGGCTCATGTATTTTGTGTTGGGCTCCTAAAACCCACTTTTAGAGACCTCACAAAGTCAGCAGCCACTTAGAATGTACTGGGAACAAGTTACAGGAAAATGTCACCAAAGTGCTTATCTCAGTCTAATAATGCTATTTTGACCCAAGATTTTTTTAAGAAAGTGGAAGTCAGTTTTGTCTGAAAGAAGGCATTAGGGCTCATGTATTTTGTGTTGGGCTCCTAAAACCCACTTTTAGAGACCTCACAAAGTCAGCAGCCACTTAGAATGTACTGGGAACAAGTTACAGGAAAATGTCACCAAAGTGCTTATCTCAGCCCAAAAATGCCATTTTGAGCCACGATTTTTTAAGGAAAGTGGGTGTCAGTTTTGTATGAAGGAAGGCATTGGGGCTCATGTATTTTGTGTTGGGCTCCTAAAACCCACTTTTAGAGACCTCACAAAGTCAGCAGCCACTTAGAATGTACTGGGAACAAGTTACAGGAAAATGTCACCAAAGTGCTTATCTCAGTCTAATAATGCTATTTTGACCCAAGATTTTTTTAAGAAAGTGGAAGTCAGTTTTGTCTGAAAGAAGGCATTAGGGCTCATGTATTTTGTGTTGGGCTCCTAAAACCCACTTTTAGAGACCTCACAAAGTCAGCAGCCACTTAGAATGTACTGGGAACAAGTTACAGGAAAATGTCACCAAAGTGCTTATCTCAGCCCAAAAATGCCATTTTGAGCCACGATTTTTTAAGGAAAGTGGGTGTCAGTTTTGTATGAAGGAAGGCATTGGGGCTCATGTATTTTGTGTTGGGCTCCTAAAACCCACTTTTAGAGACCTCACAAAGTCAGCAGCCACTTAGAATGTACTGGGAACAAGTTACAGGAAAATGTCACCAAAGTGCTTATCTCAGTCTAATAATGCTATTTTGACCCAAGATTTTTTTAAGAAAGTGGAAGTCAGTTTTGTCTGAAAGAAGGCATTAGGGCTCATGTATTTTGTGTTGGGCTCCTAAAACCCACTTTTAGAGACCTCACAAAGTCAGCAGCCACTTAGAATGTACTGGGAACAAGTTACAGGAAAATGTCACCAAAGTGCTTATCTCAGCCCAAAAATTCCATTTTGAGCCACGATTTTTTAAGGAAAGTGGGTGTCAGTTTTGTATGAAGGAAGGCATTGGGGCTCATGTATTTTGTGTTGGGCTCCTAAAACCCACTTTTAGAGACCTCACAAAGTCAGCAGCCACTTAGAATGTACTGGGAACAAGTTACAGGAAAATGTCACCAAAGTGCTTATCTCAGTCTAATAATGCTATTTTGACCCAAGATTTTTTTAAGAAAGTGGAAGTCAGTTTTGTCTGAAAGAAGGCATTAGGGCTCATGTATTTTGTGTTGGGCTCCTAAAACCCACTTTTAGAGACCTCACAAAGTCAGCAGCCACTTAGAATGTACTGGGAACAAGTTACAGGAAAATGTCACCAAAGTGCTTATCTCAGCCCAAAAATGCTATTTTGAGCCACGATTTTTTAAGGAAAGTGGGTGTCAGTTTTGTATGAAGGAAGGCATTGGGGCTCATGTATTTTGTGTTGGGCTCCTAAAACCCACTTTTAGAGACCTCACAAAGTCAGCAGCCACTTAGAATGTACTGGGAACAAGTTACAGGAAAATGTCACCAAAGTGCTTATCTCAGTCTAATAATGCTATTTTGACCCAAGATTTTTTTAAGAAAGTGGAAGTCAGTTTTGTCTGAAAGAAGGCATTAGGGCTCATGTATTTTGTGTTGGGCTCCTAAAACCCACTTTTAGAGACCTCACAAAGTCAGCAGCCACTTAGAATGTACTGGGAACAAGTTACAGGAAAATGTCACCAAAGTGCTTATCTCAGCCCAAAAATGCCATTTTGAGCCACGATTTTTTAAGGAAAGTGGGTGTCAGTTTTGTATGAAGGAAGGCATTGGGGCTCATGTATTTTGTGTTGGGCTCCTAAAACCCACTTTTAGAGACCTCACAAAGTCAGCAGCCACTTAGAATGTACTGGGAACAAGTTACAGGAAAATGTCACCAAAGTGCTTATCTCAGTCTAATAATGCTATTTTGACCCAAGATTTTTTTAAGAAAGTGGAAGTCAGTTTTGTCTGAAAGAAGGCATTAGGGCTCATGTATTTTGTGTTGGGCTCCTAAAACCCACTTTTAGAGACCTCACAAAGTCAGCAGCCACTTAGAATGTACTGGGAACAAGTTACAGGAAAATGTCACCAAAGTGCTTATCTCAGCCCAAAAATGCCATTTTGAGCCACGATTTTTTAAGGAAAGTGGGTGTCAGTTTTGTATGAAGGAAGGCATTGGGGCTCATGTATTTTGTGTTGGGCTCCTAAAACCCACTTTTAGAGACCTCACAAAGTCAGCAGCCACTTAGAATGTACTGGGAACAAGTTACAGGAAAATGTCACCAAAGTGCTTATCTCAGTCTAATAATGCTATTTTGACCCAAGATTTTTTTAAGAAAGTGGAAGTCAGTTTTGTCTGAAAGAAGGCATTAGGGCTCATGTATTTTGTGTTGGGCTCCTAAAACCCACTTTTAGAGACCTCACAAAGTCAGCAGCCACTTAGAATGTACTGGGAACAAGTTACAGGAAAATGTCACCAAAGTGCTTATCTCAGCCCAAAAATGCCATTTTGAGCCACGATTTTTTAAGGAAAGTGGGTGTCAGTTTTGTATGAAGGAAGGCATTGGGGCTCATGTATTTTGTGTTGGGCTCCTAAAACCCACTTTTAGAGACCTCACAAAGTCAGCAGCCACTTAGAATGTACTGGGAACAAGTTACAGGAAAATGTCACCAAAGTGCTTATCTCAGTCTAATAATGCTATTTTGACCCAAGATTTTTTTAAGAAAGTGGAAGTCAGTTTTGTCTGAAAGAAGGCATTAGGGCTCATGTATTTTGTGTTGGGCTCCTAAAACCCAATTTTACAGACCTCACAAAGTCAGCAGCCACTTAAAATGTACTGGGAACAAGTTACAGGAAAATGTCACCAAAGTGCTTATCTCAGCCCAAAAATGCTATTTTGAACCACAATTTTTTAAAGAAAGTGGGTGTCAGTTCTGTCTGAAGGAAGGCATTAGGGCTCATGTATTTTGTGTTGGGCTCCTAAAACCCACTTTTAGAGACCTCACAAAGTCAGCAGCCACTTAGAATGTACTGGGAACAAGTTACAGGAAAATGTCACCAAAGTGCTTATCTCAGCCCAAAAATGCCATTTTGAGCCACGATTTTTTAAGGAAAGTGGGTGTCAGTTTTGTATGAAGGAAGGCATTGGGGCTCATGTATTTTGTGTTGGGCTCCTAAAACCCACTTTTAGAGACCTCACAAAGTCAGCAGCCACTTAGAATGTACTGGGAACAAGTTACAGGAAAATGTCACCAAAGTGCTTATCTCAGTCTAATAATGCTATTTTGACCCAAGATTTTTTTAAGAAAGTGGAAGTCAGTTTTGTCTGAAAGAAGGCATTAGGGCTCATGTATTTTGTGTTGGGCTCCTAAAACCCACTTTTAGAGACCTCACAAAGTCAGCAGCCACTTAGAATGTACTGGGAACAAGTTACAGGAAAATGTCACCAAAGTGCTTATCTCAGCCCAAAAATGCCATTTTGAGCCACGATTTTTTAAGGAAAGTGGGTGTCAGTTTTGTATGAAGGAAGGCATTGGGGCTCATGTATTTTGTGTTGGGCTCCTAAAACCCTTTTTTAGAGACCTCACAAAGTCAGCAGCCACTTAGAATGTACTGGGAACAAGTTACAGGAAAATGTCACCAAAGTGCTTATCTCAGTCTAATAATGCTATTTTGACCCAAGATTTTTTTAAGAAAGTGGAAGTCAGTTTTGTCTGAAAGAAGGCATTAGGGCTCATGTATTTTGTGTTGGGCTCCTAAAACCCACTTTTAGAGACCTCACAAAGTCAGCAGCCACTTAGAATGTACTGGGAACAAGTTACAGGAAAATGTCACCAAAGTGCTTATCTCAGCCCAAAAATGCCATTTTGAGCCACGATTTTTTAAGGAAAGTGGGTGTCAGTTTTGTATGAAGGAAGGCATTGGGGCTCATGTATTTTGTGTTGGGCTCCTAAAACCCACTTTTAGAGACCTCACAAAGTCAGCAGCCACTTAGAATGTACTGGGAACAAGTTACAGGAAAATGTCACCAAAGTGCTTATCTCAGTCTAATAATGCTATTTTGACCCAAGATTTTTTTAAGAAAGTGGAAGTCAGTTTTGTCTGAAAGAAGGCATTAGGGCTCATGTATTTTGTGTTGGGCTCCTAAAACCCACTTTTAGAGACCTCACAAAGTCAGCAGCCACTTAGAATGTACTGGGAACAAGTTACAGGAAAATGTCACCAAAGTGCTTATCTCAGCCCAAAAATGCCATTTTGAGCCACGATTTTTTAAGGAAAGTGGGTGTCAGTTTTGTATGAAGGAAGGCATTGGGGCTCATGTATTTTGTGTTGGGCTCCTAAAACCCACTTTTAGAGACCTCACAAAGTCAGCAGCCACTTAGAATGTACTGGGAACAAGTTACAGGAAAATGTCACCAAAGTGCTTATCTCAGCCCAAAAATGCCATTTTGAGCCACGATTTTTTAAGGAAAGTGGGTGTCAGTTTTGTATGAAGGAAGGCATTGGGGCTCATGTATTTTGTGTTGGGCTCCTAAAACCCACTTTTAGAGACCTCACAAAGTCAGCAGCCACTTAGAATGTACTGGGAACAAGTTACAGGAAAATGTCACCAAAGTGCTTATCTCAGTCTAATAATGCTATTTTGACCCAAGATTTTTTTAAGAAAGTGGAAGTCAGTTTTGTCTGAAAGAAGGCATTAGGGCTCATGTATTTTGTGTTGGGCTCCTAAAACCCACTTTTAGAGACCTCACAAAGTCAGCAGCCACTTAGAATGTACTGGGAACAAGTTACAGGAAAATGTCACCAAAGTGCTTATCTCAGCCCAAAAATGCCATTTTGAGCCACGATTTTTTAAGGAAAGTGGGTGTCAGTTTTGTATGAAGGAAGGCATTGGGGCTCATGTATTTTGTGTTGGGCTCCTAAAACCCACTTTTAGAGACCTCACAAAGTCAGCAGCCACTTAGAATGTACTGGGAACAAGTTACAGGAAAATGTCACCAAAGTGCTTATCTCAGTCTAATAATGCTATTTTGACCCAAGATTTTTTTAAGAAAGTGGAAGTCAGTTTTGTCTGAAAGAAGGCATTAGGGCTCATGTATTTTGTGTTGGGCTCCTAAAACCCACTTTTAGAGACCTCACAAAGTCAGCAGCCACTTAGAATGTACTGGGAACAAGTTACAGGAAAATGTCACCAAAGTGCTTATCTCAGCCCAAAAATGCCATTTTGAGCCACGATTTTTTAAGGAAAGTGGGTGTCAGTTTTGTATGAAGGAAGGCATTGGGGCTCATGTATTTTGTGTTGGGCTCCTAAAACCCACTTTTAGAGACCTCACAAAGTCAGCAGCCACTTAGAATGTACTGGGAACAAGTTACAGGAAAATGTCACCAAAGTGCTTATCTCAGCCCAAAAATGCCATTTTGAGCCACGATTTTTTAAGGAAAGTGGGTGTCAGTTTTGTATGAAGGAAGGCATTGGGGCTCATGTATTTTGTGTTGGGCTCCTAAAACCCACTTTTAGAGACCTCACAAAGTCAGCAGCCACTTAGAATGTACTGGGAACAAGTTACAGGAAAATGTCACCAAAGTGCTTATCTCAGTCTAATAATGCTATTTTGACCCAAGATTTTTTTAAGAAAGTGGAAGTCAGTTTTGTCTGAAAGAAGGCATTAGGGCTCATGTATTTTGTGTTGGGCTCCTAAAACCCACTTTTAGAGACCTCACAAAGTCAGCAGCCACTTAGAATGTACTGGGAACAAGTTACAGGAAAATGTCACCAAAGTGCTTATCTCAGCCCAAAAATGCCATTTTGAGCCACGATTTTTTAAGGAAAGTGGGTGTCAGTTTTGTATGAAGGAAGGCATTGGGGCTCATGTATTTTGTGTTGGGCTCCTAAAACCCACTTTTAGAGACCTCACAAAGTCAGCAGCCACTTAGAATGTACTGGGAACAAGTTACAGGAAAATGTCACCAAAGTGCTTATCTCAGTCTAATAATGCTATTTTGACCCAAGATTTTTTTAAGAAAGTGGAAGTCAGTTTTGTCTGAAAGAAGGCATTAGGGCTCATGTATTTTGTGTTGGGCTCCTAAAACCCACTTTTAGAGACCTCACAAAGTCAGCAGCCACTTAGAATGTACTGGGAACAAGTTACAGGAAAATGTCACCAAAGTGCTTATCTCAGCCCAAAAATGCCATTTTGAGCCACGATTTTTTAAGGAAAGTGGGTGTCAGTTTTGTATGAAGGAAGGCATTGGGGCTCATGTATTTTGTGTTGGGCTCCTAAAACCCACTTTTAGAGACCTCACAAAGTCAGCAGCCACTTAGAATGTACTGGGAACAAGTTACAGGAAAATGTCACCAAAGTGCTTATCTCAGTCTAATAATGCTATTTTGACCCAAGATTTTTTTAAGAAAGTGGAAGTCAGTTTTGTCTGAAAGAAGGCATTAGGGCTCATGTATTTTGTGTTGGGCTCCTAAAACCCACTTTTAGAGACCTCACAAAGTCAGCAGCCACTTAGAATGTACTGGGAACAAGTTACAGGAAAATGTCACCAAAGTGCTTATCTCAGCCCAAAAATTCCATTTTGAGCCACGATTTTTTAAGGAAAGTGGGTGTCAGTTTTGTATGAAGGAAGGCATTGGGGCTCATGTATTTTGTGTTGGGCTCCTAAAACCCACTTTTAGAGACCTCACAAAGTCAGCAGCCACTTAGAATGTACTGGGAACAAGTTACAGGAAAATGTCACCAAAGTGCTTATCTCAGTCTAATAATGCTATTTTGACCCAAGATTTTTTTAAGAAAGTGGAAGTCAGTTTTGTCTGAAAGAAGGCATTAGGGCTCATGTATTTTGTGTTGGGCTCCTAAAACCCACTTTTAGAGACCTCACAAAGTCAGCAGCCACTTAGAATGTACTGGGAACAAGTTACAGGAAAATGTCACCAAAGTGCTTATCTCAGCCCAAAAATGCTATTTTGAGCCACGATTTTTTAAGGAAAGTGGGTGTCAGTTTTGTATGAAGGAAGGCATTGGGGCTCATGTATTTTGTGTTGGGCTCCTAAAACCCACTTTTAGAGACCTCACAAAGTCAGCAGCCACTTAGAATGTACTGGGAACAAGTTACAGGAAAATGTCACCAAAGTGCTTATCTCAGTCTAATAATGCTATTTTGACCCAAGATTTTTTTAAGAAAGTGGAAGTCAGTTTTGTCTGAAAGAAGGCATTAGGGCTCATGTATTTTGTGTTGGGCTCCTAAAACCCACTTTTAGAGACCTCACAAAGTCAGCAGCCACTTAGAATGTACTGGGAACAAGTTACAGGAAAATGTCACCAAAGTGCTTATCTCAGCCCAAAAATGCCATTTTGAGCCACGATTTTTTAAGGAAAGTGGGTGTCAGTTTTGTATGAAGGAAGGCATTGGGGCTCATGTATTTTGTGTTGGGCTCCTAAAACCCACTTTTAGAGACCTCACAAAGTCAGCAGCCACTTAGAATGTACTGGGAACAAGTTACAGGAAAATGTCACCAAAGTGCTTATCTCAGTCTAATAATGCTATTTTGACCCAAGATTTTTTTAAGAAAGTGGAAGTCAGTTTTGTCTGAAAGAAGGCATTAGGGCTCATGTATTTTGTGTTGGGCTCCTAAAACCCACTTTTAGAGACCTCACAAAGTCAGCAGCCACTTAGAATGTACTGGGAACAAGTTACAGGAAAATGTCACCAAAGTGCTTATCTCAGCCCAAAAATGCCATTTTGAGCCACGATTTTTTAAGGAAAGTGGGTGTCAGTTTTGTATGAAGGAAGGCATTGGGGCTCATGTATTTTGTGTTGGGCTCCTAAAACCCACTTTTAGAGACCTCACAAAGTCAGCAGCCACTTAGAATGTACTGGGAACAAGTTACAGGAAAATGTCACCAAAGTGCTTATCTCAGTCTAATAATGCTATTTTGACCCAAGATTTTTTTAAGAAAGTGGAAGTCAGTTTTGTCTGAAAGAAGGCATTAGGGCTCATGTATTTTGTGTTGGGCTCCTAAAACCCACTTTTAGAGACCTCACAAAGTCAGCAGCCACTTAGAATGTACTGGGAACAAGTTACAGGAAAATGTCACCAAAGTGCTTATCTCAGCCCAAAAATGCCATTTTGAGCCACGATTTTTTAAGGAAAGTGGGTGTCAGTTTTGTATGAAGGAAGGCATTGGGGCTCATGTATTTTGTGTTGGGCTCCTAAAACCCACTTTTAGAGACCTCACAAAGTCAGCAGCCACTTAGAATGTACTGGGAACAAGTTACAGGAAAATGTCACCAAAGTGCTTATCTCAGTCTAATAATGCTATTTTGACCCAAGATTTTTTTAAGAAAGTGGAAGTCAGTTTTGTCTGAAAGAAGGCATTAGGGCTCATGTATTTTGTGTTGGGCTCCTAAAACCCAATTTTACAGACCTCACAAAGTCAGCAGCCACTTAAAATGTACTGGGAACAAGTTACAGGAAAATGTCACCAAAGTGCTTATCTCAGCCCAAAAATGCTATTTTGAACCACAATTTTTTAAAGAAAGTGGGTGTCAGTTCTGTCTGAAGGAAGGCATTAGGGCTCATGTATTTTGTGTTGGGCTCCTAAAACCCACTTTTAGAGACCTCACAAAGTCAGCAGCCACTTAGAATGTACTGGGAACAAGTTACAGGAAAATGTCACCAAAGTGCTTATCTCAGCCCAAAAATGCCATTTTGAGCCACGATTTTTTAAGGAAAGTGGGTGTCAGTTTTGTATGAAGGAAGGCATTGGGGCTCATGTATTTTGTGTTGGGCTCCTAAAACCCACTTTTAGAGACCTCACAAAGTCAGCAGCCACTTAGAATGTACTGGGAACAAGTTACAGGAAAATGTCACCAAAGTGCTTATCTCAGTCTAATAATGCTATTTTGACCCAAGATTTTTTTAAGAAAGTGGAAGTCAGTTTTGTCTGAAAGAAGGCATTAGGGCTCATGTATTTTGTGTTGGGCTCCTAAAACCCACTTTTAGAGACCTCACAAAGTCAGCAGCCACTTAGAATGTACTGGGAACAAGTTACAGGAAAATGTCACCAAAGTGCTTATCTCAGCCCAAAAATGCCATTTTGAGCCACGATTTTTTAAGGAAAGTGGGTGTCAGTTTTGTATGAAGGAAGGCATTGGGGCTCATGTATTTTGTGTTGGGCTCCTAAAACCCACTTTTAGAGACCTCACAAAGTCAGCAGCCACTTAGAATGTACTGGGAACAAATTACAGGAAAATGTCACCAAAGTGCTTATCTCAGTCTAATAATGCTATTTTGACCCAAGATTTTTTTAAGAAAGTGGAAGTCAGTTTTGTCTGAAAGAAGGCATTAGGGCTCATGTATTTTGTGTTGGGCTCCTAAAACCCACTTTTAGAGACCTCACAAAGTCAGCAGCCACTTAGAATGTACTGGGAACAAGTTACAGGAAAATGTCACCAAAGTGCTTATCTCAGCCCAAAAATGCCATTTTGAGCCACGATTTTTTAAGGAAAGTGGGTGTCAGTTTTGTATGAAGGAAGGCATTGGGGCTCATGTATTTTGTGTTGGGCTCCTAAAACCCACTTTTAGAGACCTCACAAAGTCAGCAGCCACTTAGAATGTACTGGGAACAAGTTACAGGAAAATGTCACCAAAGTGCTTATCTCAGCCCAAAAATGCCATTTTGAGCCACGATTTTTTAAGGAAAGTGGGTGTCAGTTTTGTATGAAGGAAGGCATTGGGGCTCATGTATTTTGTGTTGGGCTCCTAAAACCCACTTTTAGAGACCTCACAAAGTCAGCAGCCACTTAGAATGTACTGGGAACAAGTTACAGGAAAATGTCACCAAAGTGCTTATCTCAGTCTAATAATGCTATTTTGACCCAAGATTTTTTTAAGAAAGTGGAAGTCAGTTTTGTCTGAAAGAAGGCATTAGGGCTCATGTATTTTGTGTTGGGCTCCTAAAACCCAATTTTACAGACCTCACAAAGTCAGCAGCCACTTAAAATGTACTGGGAACAAGTTACAGGAAAATGTCACCAAAGTGCTTATCTCAGCCCAAAAATGCTATTTTGAACCACGATTTTTTAAAGAAAGTGGGTGTCAGTTCTGTCTGAAGGAAGGCATTAGGGCTCATGTATTTTGTGTTGGGCTCCTAAAACCCACTTTTAGAGACCTCACAAAGTCAGCAGCCACTTAGAATGTACTGGGAACAAGTTACAGGAAAATGTCACCAAAGTGCTTATCTCAGCCCAAAAATGCCATTTTGAGCCACGATTTTTTAAGGAAAGTGGGTGTCAGTTTTGTATGAAGGAAGGCATTGGGGCTCATGTATTTTGTGTTGGGCTCCTAAAACCCACTTTTAGAGACCTCACAAAGTCAGCAGCCACTTAGAATGTACTGGGAACAAGTTACAGGAAAATGTCACCAAAGTGCTTATCTCAGTCTAATAATGCTATTTTGACCCAAGATTTTTTTAAGAAAGTGGAAGTCAGTTTTGTCTGAAAGAAGGCATTAGGGCTCATGTATTTTGTGTTGGGCTCCTAAAACCCACTTTTAGAGACCTCACAAAGTCAGCAGCCACTTAGAATGTACTGGGAACAAGTTACAGGAAAATGTCACCAAAGTGCTTATCTCAGCCCAAAAATGCCATTTTGAGCCACGATTTTTTAAGGAAAGTGGGTGTCAGTTTTGTATGAAGGAAGGCATTGGGGCTCATGTATTTTGTGTTGGGCTCCTAAAACCCACTTTTAGAGACCTCACAAAGTCAGCAGCCACTTAGAATGTACTGGGAACAAGTTACAGGAAAATGTCACCAAAGTGCTTATCTCAGTCTAATAATGCTATTTTGACCCAAGATTTTTTTAAGAAAGTGGAAGTCAGTTTTGTCTGAAAGAAGGCATTAGGGCTCATGTATTTTGTGTTGGGCTCCTAAAACCCACTTTTAGAGACCTCACAAAGTCAGCAGCCACTTAGAATGTACTGGGAACAAGTTACAGGAAAATGTCACCAAAGTGCTTATCTCAGCCCAAAAATGCCATTTTGAGCCACGATTTTTTAAGGAAAGTGGGTGTCAGTTTTGTATGAAGGAAGGCATTGGGGCTCATGTATTTTGTGTTGGGCTCCTAAAACCCACTTTTAGAGACCTCACAAAGTCAGCAGCCACTTAGAATGTACTGGGAACAAGTTACAGGAAAATGTCACCAAAGTGCTTATCTCAGTCTAATAATGCTATTTTGACCCAAGATTTTTTTAAGAAAGTGGAAGTCAGTTTTGTCTGAAAGAAGGCATTAGGGCTCATGTATTTTGTGTTGGGCTCCTAAAACCCACTTTTAGAGACCTCACAAAGTCAGCAGCCACTTAGAATGTACTGGGAACAAGTTACAGGAAAATGTCACCAAAGTGCTTATCTCAGCCCAAAAATGCCATTTTGAGCCACGATTTTTTAAGGAAAGTGGGTGTCAGTTTTGTATGAAGGAAGGCATTGGGGCTCATGTATTTTGTGTTGGGCTCCTAAAACCCACTTTTAGAGACCTCACAAAGTCAGCAGCCACTTAGAATGTACTGGGAACAAATTACAGGAAAATGTCACCAAAGTGCTTATCTCAGTCTAATAATGCTATTTTGACCCAAGATTTTTTTAAGAAAGTGGAAGTCAGTTTTGTCTGAAAGAAGGCATTAGGGCTCATGTATTTTGTGTTGGGCTCCTAAAACCCACTTTTAGAGACCTCACAAAGTCAGCAGCCACTTAGAATGTACTGGGAACAAGTTACAGGAAAATGTCACCAAAGTGCTTATCTCAGCCCAAAAATGCCATTTTGAGCCACGATTTTTTAAGGAAAGTGGGTGTCAGTTTTGTATGAAGGAAGGCATTGGGGCTCATGTATTTTGTGTTGGGCTCCTAAAACCCACTTTTAGAGACCTCACAAAGTCAGCAGCCACTTAGAATGTACTGGGAACAAGTTACAGGAAAATGTCACCAAAGTGCTTATCTCAGCCCAAAAATGCCATTTTGAGCCACGATTTTTTAAGGAAAGTGGGTGTCAGTTTTGTATGAAGGAAGGCATTGGGGCTCATGTATTTTGTGTTGGGCTCCTAAAACCCACTTTTAGAGACCTCACAAAGTCAGCAGCCACTTAGAATGTACTGGGAACAAGTTACAGGAAAATGTCACCAAAGTGCTTATCTCAGTCTAATAATGCTATTTTGACCCAAGATTTTTTTAAGAAAGTGGAAGTCAGTTTTGTCTGAAAGAAGGCATTAGGGCTCATGTATTTTGTGTTGGGCTCCTAAAACCCAATTTTACAGACCTCACAAAGTCAGCAGCCACTTAAAATGTACTGGGAACAAGTTACAGGAAAATGTCACCAAAGTGCTTATCTCAGCCCAAAAATGCTATTTTGAACCACGATTTTTTAAAGAAAGTGGGTGTCAGTTCTGTCTGAAGGAAGGCATTAGGGCTCATGTATTTTGTGTTGGGCTCCTAAAACCCACTTTTAGAGACCTCACAAAGTCAGCAGCCACTTAGAATGTACTGGGAACAAGTTACAGGAAAATGTCACCAAAGTGCTTATCTCAGCCCAAAAATGCCATTTTGAGCCACGATTTTTTAAGGAAAGTGGGTGTCAGTTTTGTATGAAGGAAGGCATTGGGGCTCATGTATTTTGTGTTGGGCTCCTAAAACCCACTTTTAGAGACCTCACAAAGTCAGCAGCCACTTAGAATGTACTGGGAACAAGTTACAGGAAAATGTCACCAAAGTGCTTATCTCAGTCTAATAATGCTATTTTGACCCAAGATTTTTTTAAGAAAGTGGAAGTCAGTTTTGTCTGAAAGAAGGCATTAGGGCTCATGTATTTTGTGTTGGGCTCCTAAAACCCACTTTTAGAGACCTCACAAAGTCAGCAGCCACTTAGAATGTACTGGGAACAAGTTACAGGAAAATGTCACCAAAGTGCTTATCTCAGCCCAAAAATGCCATTTTGAGCCACGATTTTTTAAGGAAAGTGGGTGTCAGTTTTGTATGAAGGAAGGCATTGGGGCTCATGTATTTTGTGTTGGGCTCCTAAAACCCACTTTTAGAGACCTCACAAAGTCAGCAGCCACTTAGAATGTACTGGGAACAAGTTACAGGAAAATGTCACCAAAGTGCTTATCTCAGTCTAATAATGCTATTTTGACCCAAGATTTTTTTAAGAAAGTGGAAGTCAGTTTTGTCTGAAAGAAGGCATTAGGGCTCATGTATTTTGTGTTGGGCTCCTAAAACCCACTTTTAGAGACCTCACAAAGTCAGCAGCCACTTAGAATGTACTGGGAACAAGTTACAGGAAAATGTCACCAAAGTGCTTATCTCAGCCCAAAAATGCCATTTTGAGCCACGATTTTTTAAGGAAAGTGGGTGTCAGTTTTGTATGAAGGAAGGCATTGGGGCTCATGTATTTTGTGTTGGGCTCCTAAAACCCACTTTTAGAGACCTCACAAAGTCAGCAGCCACTTAGAATGTACTGGGAACAAGTTACAGGAAAATGTCACCAAAGTGCTTATCTCAGTCTAATAATGCTATTTTGACCCAAGATTTTTTTAAGAAAGTGGAAGTCAGTTTTGTCTGAAAGAAGGCATTAGGGCTCATGTATTTTGTGTTGGGCTCCTAAAACCCACTTTTAGAGACCTCACAAAGTCAGCAGCCACTTAGAATGTACTGGGAACAAGTTACAGGAAAATGTCACCAAAGTGCTTATCTCAGCCCAAAAATGCCATTTTGAGCCACGATTTTTTAAGGAAAGTGGGTGTCAGTTTTGTATGAAGGAAGGCATTGGGGCTCATGTATTTTGTGTTGGGCTCCTAAAACCCACTTTTAGAGACCTCACAAAGTCAGCAGCCACTTAGAATGTACTGGGAACAAGTTACAGGAAAATGTCACCAAAGTGCTTATCTCAGTCTAATAATGCTATTTTGACCCAAGATTTTTTTAAGAAAGTGGAAGTCAGTTTTGTCTGAAAGAAGGCATTAGGGCTCATGTATTTTGTGTTGGGCTCCTAAAACCCACTTTTAGAGACCTCACAAAGTCAGCAGCCACTTAGAATGTACTGGGAACAAGTTACAGGAAAATGTCACCAAAGTGCTTATCTCAGCCCAAAAATGCCATTTTGAGCCACGATTTTTTAAGGAAAGTGGGTGTCAGTTTTGTATGAAGGAAGGCATTGGGGCTCATGTATTTTGTGTTGGGCTCCTAAAACCCACTTTTAGAGACCTCACAAAGTCAGCAGCCACTTAGAATGTACTGGGAACAAGTTACAGGAAAATGTCACCAAAGTGCTTATCTCAGCCCAAAAATGCCATTTTGAGCCACGATTTTTTAAGGAAAGTGGGTGTCAGTTTTGTATGAAGGAAGGCATTGGGGCTCATGTATTTTGTGTTGGGCTCCTAAAACCCACTTTTAGAGACCTCACAAAGTCAGCAGCCACTTAGAATGTACTGGGAACAAGTTACAGGAAAATGTCACCAAAGTGCTTATCTCAGTCTAATAATGCTATTTTGACCCAAGATTTTTTTAAGAAAGTGGAAGTCAGTTTTGTCTGAAAGAAGGCATTAGGGCTCATGTATTTTGTGTTGGGCTCCTAAAACCCACTTTTAGAGACCTCACAAAGTCAGCAGCCACTTAGAATGTACTGGGAACAAGTTACAGGAAAATGTCACCAAAGTGCTTATCTCAGCCCAAAAATGCCATTTTGAGCCACGATTTTTTAAGGAAAGTGGGTGTCAGTTTTGTATGAAGGAAGGCATTGGGGCTCATGTATTTTGTGTTGGGCTCCTAAAACCCACTTTTAGAGACCTCACAAAGTCAGCAGCCACTTAGAATGTACTGGGAACAAGTTACAGGAAAATGTCACCAAAGTGCTTATCTCAGTCTAAAAATGCTATTTTGACCCAAGATTTTTTAAAGAAAGTGGGTGTCAGTTTTGTCTGAAAGAAGGCATTAGGGCTCATGTATTTTGTGTTGGGCTCCTAAAACCCACTTTTAGAGACCTCACAAAGTCAGCAGCCACTTAGAATGTACTGGGAACAAGTTACAGGAAAATGTCACCAAAGTGCTTATCTCAGTCTAATAATGCTATTTTGACCCAAGATTTTTTTAAGAAAGTGGAAGTCAGTTTTGTCTGAAAGAAGGCATTAGGGCTCATGTATTTTGTGTTGGGCTCCTAAAACCCAATTTTACAGACCTCACAAAGTCAGCAGCCACTTAAAATGTACTGGGAACAAGTTACAGGAAAATGTCACCAAAGTGCTTATCTCAGCCCAAAAATGCTATTTTGAACCACGATTTTTTAAAGAAAGTGGGTGTCAGTTCTGTCTGAAGGAAGGCATTAGGGCTCATGTATTTTGTGTTGGGCTCCTAAAACCCACTTTTAGAGACTTCACAAAGTCAGCAGCCACTTAGAATGTACTGGGAACAAGTTACAGGAAAATGTCACCAAAGTGCTTATCTCAGCCCAAAAATGCTATTTTGAACCACGATTTTTTAAAGAAAGTGGGTGTCAGTTTTGTCTGAAAGAAGGCATTAGGGCTCATGTATTTTGTGTTGGGCTCCTAAAACCCACTTTTAGAGACCTCACAAAGTCAGCAGCCACTTAGAATGTACTGGGAACAAGTTACAGGAAAATGTCACCAAAGTGCTTATCTCAGCCCAAAAATGCCATTTTGAGCCACGATTTTTTAAGGAAAGTGGGTGTCAGTTTTGTATGAAGGAAGGCATTGGGGCTCATGTATTTTGTGTTGGGCTCCTAAAACCCACTTTTAGAGACCTCACAAAGTCAGCAGCCACTTAGAATGTACTGGGAACAAGTTACAGGAAAATGTCACCAAAGTGCTTATCTCAGTCTAATAATGCTATTTTGACCCAAGATTTTTTTAAGAAAGTGGAAGTCAGTTTTGTCTGAAAGAAGGCATTAGGGCTCATGTATTTTGTGTTGGGCTCCTAAAACCCACTTTTACAGACATCACAAAAGTCAGCAGCCACTTAAAATGTACTGGGAACAAGTTACAGGAAAATGTCACCAAAGTGCTTATCTCAGCCCAAAAATGCTATTTTGAGCCACGATTTTTTAAAGAAAGTGGGTGTCAGTTTTGTCTGAAGGAAGGCATTAGGGCTCATGTATTTTGTGTTGGGCTCCTAAAACCCACTTTTAGAGACCTCACAAAGTCAGCAGCCACTTAGAATGTACTGGGAACAAGTTACAGGAAAATGTCACCAAAGTGCTTATCTCAGTCTAAAAATGCTATTTTGACCCAAGATTTTTTTAAGAAAGTGGGTGTCAGTTTTGTCTGAAAGAAGGCATTAGGGCTCATGTATTTTGTGTTGGGCTCCTAAAACCCACTTTTAGAGACCTCACAAAGTCAGCAGCCACTTAGAATGTACTGGGAACAAGTTACAGGAAAATGTCACCAAAGTGCTTATCTCAGTCTAAAAATGCTATTTTGAGCCACGATTTTTTAAAGAAAGTGGGTGTCAGTTTTGTCTGAAGGAAGGCATTAGGGCTCATGTATTTTGTGTTGGCTCCTAAAACCCACTTTTAGAGACCTCACAAAGTCAGCAGCCACTTAGAATGTACTGGGAACAAGTTACAGGAAAATGTCACCAAAGTGCTTATCTCAGTCTAAAAATGCTATTTTGAGCCACGATTTTTTAAAGAAAGTGGGTGTCAGTTTTGTCTGAAGGAAGGCATTGGGGCTCATGTATTTTGTGTTGGGCTCCTAAAACCCACTTTTAGAGACCTCACAAAGTCAGCAGCCACTTAGAATGTAATGGGAACAAGTTACAGGAAAATGTCAAAATAGCATTTTTAGGCTGAGATAAGCACTTTGGTGACACTTTCCTGTAACTTGTTCCCAGTACATTCTAAGTGGCTGCTGACTTTGTGAGGTCTCTAAAAGTGGGTTTTAGGAGCCCAACACAAAATATATGAGCCCTAATGCCTTCTTTCAGACAAAACTGACACCCACTTTCTTAAAAAAATCGTGGGTCAAAATAGAATTTTTAGGCTGAGATAAGCACTTTGGTGACATTTTCCTGTAACTTGTTCCCAGTACATTCTAAGTGGCTGCTGACTTTGTGAGGTCTCTAAAAGTGGGTTTTAGGAGCCCAACACAAAATACATGAGCCCTACATGCCTTCCTTCAGACAAAACTGACACCCACTTTCTTTAAAAAATCGTGGCTCAAAATAGCATTTTTGGGCTGAGATAAGCACTTTGGTGACATTTTCCTATAACTTGTTCCCAGTACATTTTAAGTGGCTGCTGACTTTGTGATGTCTGTAAAAGTGGGTTTTAGGAGCCCAACACAAAATACATGAGCCCTAATGCCTTCTTTCAGACAAAACTGACACCCACTTTCTTTAAAAAATCTTGGGTCAAAATAGCATTTTTAGACTGAGATAAGCACTTTGGTGACATTTTCCTGTAAACTTGTTCCCAGTACATTCTAAGTGCTGCTGACTTTGTGAGGTCTCTAAAAGTGGGTTTTAGGAGCCCAACACAAAATACATGAGCCCTAATGCCTTCCTTCAGACAAAACTGACACCCACTTTCCTTAAAAAATCGTGGGCTCAAAATAACATTTTTGGGCTGAGATAAGCACTTTGGTGACATTTTCCTGTAACTTGTTCCCAGTACATTTTAAGTGGCTGCTGACTTTGTGAGGTCTGTAAAAGTGGGTTTTAGGAGCCCAACACAAAATACATGAGCCCTAATGCCTTCCTTCAGACAAAACTGACACCCACTTTCCTTTAAAAAATCTTGGGTCAAAATAGCATTTTCAGACTGAGATAATCACTTGGTGACATTTTCCTGTAACTTGTTCCCAGTACATTCTAAGTGGCTGCTGACTTTGTGAGGTCTCTAAAAGTGGGTTTTAGGAGCCCAACACAAAATACATGAGCCCTAATGCCTTCCTTCAGACAAATCTGACACCCACTTTCTTTAAAAATCGTGGCTCAGAATAGCATTTTTGGGCTGAGATAAGCACTTTGGTGACATTTTCCCCTACAGGCTGGTATTATAATATGTGACTCTCTACCTCCCCCTACAGGCTGGTATTATAATAGGTTACTCTCTACCTCCCCTACAGGCTGGTATTATAATATGTGACTCTCTACCTCCCCCTACAGGCTGGTACTATAATATGTTACTCTCTACCTCCCCCTACAGGCTGGTATTATAATATGTTACTCTCTACCTCCCCCTACCAGGCTGGTATTATAATATGTTACTCTCTACCTCCCCTACAGGCTGGTATTATAATATGTTACTCTCTACCTCCCTCTACAGGCTGGTATTATAATATGTTACTCTCTACCTCCCCCTACAGGCTGGTATTATAATATGTTACTCTCTACCTCCCCCTACAGGCTGGTATTATAATATGTTACTCTCTACCTCCCCCCTACAGGCTGGTATTATAATATGTTACTCTCTACCTCCCCTACAGGCTGGTATTATAATATGTGACTCTCTACCTCCCCCTACAGGCTGGTATTATAATATGTTACTCTCTACCTCCCCCTACAGGCTGGTATTATAATATGTGACTCTCTACCTCCCCCCTATAGGCTGGTATTATAATATGTGACTCTCTACCTCCCCCTACAGGCTGGTATTATAATATGTGACTCTCTACCTCCCCCTACAGGCTGGTATTATAATATGTTACTCTCTACCTCCCCCTACAGGTTGGTATTATAATATGTGACTCTCTACCTCCCCCTACAGGCTGGTATTATAATATGTTACTCTCTACCTCCCCCTACAGGCTAGTATTATAATATGTTACTCTCTACCTCCCTCTACAGGCTGGTATTATAATATGTTACTCTCTACCTCCCCCTACAGACTGGTATTATACTATGTTACTCTCTACCTCCCCCTACAGGCTGGTATTATAATATGTTACTCTTTACCTCCCTCTACAGGGCTGGTATTATAATATCTTACTCTCTACCTCCCCCTACAGACTGGTATTTATACTATGTTACTCTCTACCTCCCCCTACAGGCTGGTATAATAATATGTTACTCTCTACCTCCCCCTAAAGGCTGGTATTATAATATGTTCACTCTCTACCTCCCCTAGAGACTGGTATTATACTATGTTACTCTCTACCTCCCCCTACAGGCTGGTATTATAATATGTATGTTACTCTCTACCTCCCCCTACAGGTTGGTATTATAATATGTGACTCTCTACCTCCCCCTACAGGCTGGTATTATAATATGTTACTCTCTACCTCCCCCTAAAGGCTGGTATAATAATATGTTACTCTCTACCAATCGATTGATCAATCGGTCGAACAATTAACCCCGGCCCCTCCCCCAGCCACTATGTGGGCGTGGCCTATCACCTTGGGGGTGTGGTTTCGAGCCGGGGGTGTGGCCTATTGGTGAGGGGGAAGTGGTTTGGAGCTGTGGGCTTGGCCTATCACCAAGGGGGTGTGGTTTGGAGCTATGGGCGTGGCCTATCGCCAAGGGGGTGTGGTTTAAGGCTAGGGGCGTAGCCTATCGACATGGGGGCGTGGTTTGGAGCTGGGGGCGTGGCCTGTCGGCTTGGGGCGAGGGGCTGTGGTTTGAAGCTGGGGGCGTGGCCTATCGCCATCGGGGCGTGGTTTGGAGCGGGGGACGTGGCCTGTCGGCTTGGGGGCGTGGTTTACAGCAGTGGGACTCAAAAATAGCAGATCTACAAGCTCGTAGATCATAGCTCTACGAGCTTGTAGATCTGATATCGGCTGGGGTTGGGCGTGGCCTATCACCCCGGGGGGGTGGGGTCTGAAGCTGTGGGCGGGGCCTGTCGGCTTGGAGGCGTGGTTTGAAGCTGGGGGCGTGGCTTATCGGCTTGGGGGCGTGGTTTACAGCAGTGGGACTCAAAAATAGCGGATCTACAAGCTCGTAGATCATAGCTCTACGAGCTTGTAGATCTGATATCGGCTGGGGGTGGGCGTGGCCTATCACCCCGGGGGATGGGGTCTGAAGCTCTGGGCGGGGCCTATTGGCTTGGGGGCATGGTTTCAAGCTGGGGGCGTGGCCTTTCCCGTTGGATTGGGGTCTTAAGCCGTGTGCTTGTCCTCTATCGGCGAGGGGTGTGTGGTTTGAAGCTGGGGGCGTGGCCTATCGCCATGGGGGCATGGTTTGGAGCGGGGGGCGTGGCCTGTCGGCTTGGGGGCGTGGTTTACAGCAGTGGGACTCAAAAATAGCAGATCTACAAGCTCGTAGATCATAGCTCTACGAGCTTGTAGATCTGATATCGGCTGGGGGTGGGCGTGGCCTATCACCCCGGGGGGTGGGGTCTGAAGCTGTGGGCGGGGCCTATTGGCTTGGGGGCGTGGTTTCAAGCCGGGGGCGTGGCCTTTCCCCTTGGATTTGGGTTTTAAGCTGTGTGCTTGTCCTCTATCGGCGAGGGGGCTGTGGTTTGAAGCTGGGGGCGTGGCCTATCGCCATGGGGGCGTGGTTTGGAGCGGGGGGCGGGGCCTGTCGGCTTGGGGGCGTGGCCTTTCCCCTTGGATTGGGGTCTTAAGCCGTGTGCTTGTCCTCTATCGGCGAGGGGTGTGTGGTTTGAAGCTGGGGGCGTGGCCTATCGCCATGGGGGCGTGGTTTGGAGCTGGGGGCATGGCTTGTTGGCTTGGGGGCGTGGTATACAGCAGTGGGACTCAAAAATAGCAGATCTACAAGCTCGTAGAGCATAGCTCTACGAGCTTGTAGATCTGATATCGGCTGGGGTTGGGCGTGGCCTATCATCCCGGGGGGTGGGGTATGAAGCTGTGGGCGGGGGCCTGTCGGCTTGGAGGCGTGGTTTGAAGCTGGGGGCGTGGCTTATCGGCTTGGGGGCGTGGTTTACAGCAATGGGACTCAAAAATAGCAGATCTACAAGCTCGTAGATCATAGCTCTACGAGCTTGTAGATCTGATATCGGCTGCGGGTGGGCGTGGCCTATCACCCCGGGGGGTGGGGTCTGAAGCTGTGGGCGGGGCCTATTGGCTTGGGGGCGTGGTTTCAAGCCGGGGGCGTGGCTTATCGGCTTGGGGGCGTGGTTTACAGCAGTGGGACTCAAAAATAGCGGATCTACAAGCTCGTAGATCATAGCTCTACGAGCTTGTAGATCTGATATCGGCTGGGGGTGGGCGTGGCCTATCACCCCGGGGGATGGGGTCTGAAGCTCTGGGCGGGGCCTATTGGCTTGGGGGCATGGTTTCAAGCTGGGGGCGTGGCCTTTCCCGTTGGATTGGGGTCTTAAGCCGTGTGCTTGTCCTCTATCGGCGAGGGGTGTGTGGTTTGAAGCTGGGGGCGTGGCCTATCGCCATGGGGGCATGGTTTGGAGCGGGGGGCGTGGCCTGTCGGCTTGGGGGCGTGGTTTACAGCAGTGGGACTCAAAAATAGCAGATCTACAAGCTCGTAGATCATAGCTCTACGAGCTTGTAGATCTGATATCGGCTGGGGGTGGGCGTGGCCTATCACCCCGGGGGGTGGGGTCTGAAGCTGTGGGCGGGGCCTATTGGCTTGGGGGCGTGGTTTCAAGCCGGGGGCGTGGCCTTTCCCCTTGGATTTGGGTTTTAAGCTGTGTGCTTGTCCTCTATCGGCGAGGGGGCTGTGGTTTGAAGCTGGGGGCGTGGCCTATCGCCATGGGGGCGTGGTTTGGAGCGGGGGGCGGGGCCTGTCGGCTTGGGGGCGTGGCCTTTCCCCTTGGATTGGGGTCTTAAGCCGTGTGCTTGTCCTCTATCGGCGAGGGGTGTGTGGTTTGAAGCTGGGGGCGTGGCCTATCGCCATGGGGGCGTGGTTTGGAGCTGGGGGCGTGGCTTGTTGGCTTGGGGGCGTGGTATACAGCAGTGGGACTCAAAAATAGCAGATCTACAAGCTCGTAGATCATAGCTCTACGAGCTTGTAGATCTGATATCGGCTGGGGTTGGGCGTGGCCTATCACCCCGGGGGGTGGGGTATGAAGCTGTGGGCGGGGGCCTGTCGGCTTGGAGGCGTGGTTTGAAGCTGGGGGCGTGGCTTATCGGCTTGGGGGCGTGGTTTACAGCAATGGGACTCAAAAATAGCAGATCTACAAGCTCGTAGATCATAGCTCTACGAGCTTGTAGATCTGATATCGGCTGCGGGTGGGCGTGGCCTATCACCCCGGGGGGTGGGGTCTGAAGCTGTGGGCGGGGCCTATTGGCTTGGGGGCGTGGTTTCAAGCCGGGGGGCGTGGCCTTTCCCCTTGGATTGGGGTTTTGAGCTGTGTGCTTGTCCTCTATCGGCGAGGGGGCTGTGGTTTGAAGCTGGGGGCGTGGCCTATCGCCATGGGGGCGTGGTTTGGAGCGGGGGGCGGGGCCTATCGGCTTGGGGGCGTGGCCTTTCCCCTTGGATTGGGGTCTTAAGCCGTGTGCTTGTCCTCTATCGGCGAGGGGTGTGTGGTTTGAAGCTGGGGGCGTGGCCTATCGCCATGGGGATGTGGTTTGGAGCTGGGGGCGTGGCTTGTTGGCTTGGGGGCGTGGTATACAGCAGTGGGACTCAAAAATAGCAGATCTACAAGCTCGTAGAGCTATGCTCTACGAGCTTGTAGATCTGCTATTTTTTTCGCCCCCAAGCCAATAGGCCCCGCCCACAGCTTCAGACCCCACCCCCCGGGGTGATAGGCCACGCCCACCCCCAGCCGATATCAGATCTACAAGCTCGTAGAGCTATGATCTACGAGCTTGTAGATCTGCTATTTTTGAGTCCCACTGCTGTAAACCACGCCCCCAAGCCGACAGGCCACGCCCCCCGCTCCAAACCACGCCCCGATGGCGATAGGCCACGCCCCCAGCTTCAAACCACAGCCCCTCGCCCCAAGCCGACAGGCCACGTCCCCAGCACCAAACCACGCCCCCATGGCGATTGGCCACACCCCTAGCCTTAAACCACACCCCCCCTTGGCGATAGGCCACGCCCATAGCTCCAAACCACACCCCCTTGGTGATAGGCCAAGCCCACAGCTCCAAACCACTCCCCCCTCACCAATAGGCCACACCCCCGGCTCGAAACCACACCCCCAAGGTGATATGCCACGCCCACATAGTGGTTGGGGGAGGGGCCGGGGTTAATTGTTCGACCGATTGATCAATCGATTGGTAGAGATTAACATATTATTATACCATCCTGTAGGGGGAGGTAGAGAGTAACATATTATAATACCAGCCTTTAGGGGGAGGTAGAGAGTAACATAGTACAATACCAGCCTGTAGGGGGAGGTAGAGAGTAACATATTATAATACCAGCCTGTAGGGGGAGGTATAGAGTAACATATTATAATACCAGCCTGTAGGGGGAGGTAGAGAGTAACATATTATAATACCAGCCTGTAGGGGGAGGTAGAGAGTCACATATTATAATACCAGCCTGTATGGGGAGGTAGAGAGTAACATATTATAATACCAGCCTGTAGGGGGAGGTAGAGAGTAACATAGTATAATACCAGTCTCTAGGGCGAGGTAGAGAGTAACAAATTATAATACCAGCCTCTAGGGGGAGGTAGAGAGTAACATATTATTATACCAGCCTGTAGGGGGAGGTAGAGAGTAACATAGTATAATACCAGTCTGTAGGGGGAGGTAGAGAGTAAGATATTATAATACCAGCCTGTAGAGGGAGGTAGAGAGTAACATATTATAATACCAGCCTGTAGGGGGAGGTAGAGAGTAACATAGTATAATACCAGTCTGTAGGGGGAGGTAGAGAGTAACATATTATAATACCAACCTGTAGAGGGAGGTAGAGAGTAACATATTATAATACCAGCCTGTAGGGGGAGGTAGAGAGTAACATATTATAATACCAGCCTGTAGGGGGAGGTAGAGAGTCACATATTATAATACCAACCTGTAGGGGGAGGTAGAGAGTAACATATTATAATACCAGCCTGTAGGGGGAGGTAGAGAGTAACATAGTATAATACCAGTCTCTAGGGGGAGGTAGAGAGTAACATATTATAATACCAGCCTCTAGGGGGAGGTAGAGAGTAACATATTATTATACCAGCCTGTAGGGGGAGGTAGAGAGTAACATAGTATAATACCAGTCTGTAGGGGGAGGTAGAGAGTAAGATATTATAATACCAGCCTGTAGAGGGAGGTAGAGAGTAACATATTATAATACCAGCCTGTAGGGGGAGGTAGAGAGTAACATAGTATAATACCAGTCTGTAGGGGGAGGTAGAGAGTAACATATTATAATACCAGCCTGTAGAGGGAGGTAGAGAGTAACATATTATAATACCAGCCTATAGGGGGAGGTAGAGAGTAACATATTATTATACCAGCCTGTAGGGGGAGGTAGAGAGTAACATAGTATAATACCAGTCTGTAGGGGGAGGTAGAGAGTAAGATATTATAATACCAGCCTGTAGAGGGAGGTAGAGAGTAACATATTATAATAACAGCCTGTAGGGGGAGGTAGAGAGTAACATAGTATAATACCAGTCTGTAGGGGGAGGTAGAGAGTAACATATTATAATACCAGCCTGTAGAGGGAGGTAGAGAGTAACATATTATAATACTAGCCTGTAGGGGGAGGTAGAGAGTAACATATTATAATACCAGCCTGTAGGGGGAGGTAGAGAGTCACATATTATAATACCAACCTGTAGGGGGAGGTAGAGAGTAACATATTATAATACCAGCCTGTAGGGGGAGGTAGAGAGTCACATATTATAATACCAGCCTGTAGGGGGAGGTAGAGAGTCACATATTATAATACCAGCCTATAGGGGGAGGTAGAGAGTCACATATTATAATACCAGCCTGTAGGGGGAGGTAGAGAGTAACATATTATAATACCAGCCTGTAGGGGGAGGTAGAGAGTCACATATTATAATACCAGCCTGTAGGGGAGGTAGAGAGTAACATATTATAATACCAGCCTGTAGGGGGAGGTAGAGAGTAACATATTATAATACCAGCCTGTAGGGGGAGGTAGAGAGTAACATATTATAATACCAGCCTGTAGGGGGAGGTAGAGAGTAACATATTATAATACCAGCCTGTAGAGGGAGGTAGAGAGTAACATATTATAATACCAGCCTGTAGGGGGAGGTAGAGAGTAACATATTATAATACCAGCCTGTAGGGGGAGGTAGAGAGTAACATATTATAATACCAGCCTGTAGGGGGAGGTAGAGAGTAACATATTATAGTACCAGCCTGTAGGGGGAGGTAGAGAGTCACATATTATAATACCAGCCTGTAGGGGAGGTAGAGAGTCACATATTATAATACCAGCCTGTAGGGGGAGGTAGAGAGTAACATATTATAATACCAGCCTGTAGGGGGAGGTAGAGAGTCACATATTATAATACCAGCCTGTAGGGGAGGTAGAGAGTAACATATTATAATACCAGCCTGTAGGGGGAGGTAGAGAGTAACATATTATAATACCAGCCTGTAGGGGGAGGTAGAGAGTAACATATTATAATACCAGCCTGTAGGGGGAGGTAGAGAGTAACATATTATAATACCAGCCTGTAGAGGGAGGTAGAGAGTAACATATTATAATACCAGCCTGTAGGGGGAGGTAGAGAGTAACATATTATAATACCAGCCTGTAGGGGGAGGTAGAGAGTAACATATTATAATACCAGCCTGTAGGGGGAGGTAGAGAGTAACATATTATAGTACCAGCCTGTAGGGGGAGGTAGAGAGTCACATATTATAATACCAGCCTGTAGGGGAGGTAGAGAGTAACCTATTATAATACCAACCTGTAGGGGGAGGTAGAGAGTCACATATTATAATACCAGCCTGTAGGGGAAAATGTCACCAAAGTGCTTATCTCAGCCCAAAAATGCTATTTTGAGCCACGATTTTTTAAAGAAAGTGGGTGTCAGTTTTGTCTGAAGGAAGGCATTAGGGCTCATGTATTTTGTGTTGGGCTCCTAAAACCCACTTTTAGAGACCTCACAAAGTCAGCAGCCACTTAGAATGTACTGGGAACAAGTTACAGGAAAATGTCACCAAAGTGATTATCTCAGTCTGAAAATGCTATTTTGACCCAAGATTTTTTAAAGAAAGTGGGTGTCAGTTTTGTCTGAAGGAAGGCATTAGGGCTCATATATTTTGTGTTGGGCTCCTAAAACCCACTTTTACAGACCTCACAAAGTCAGCAGCCACTTAAAATGTACTGGGAACAAGTTACAGGAAAATGTCACCAAAGTGCTTATCTCAGCCCAAAAATGCTATTTTGAGCCACGATTTTTTAAGGAAAGTGGGTGTCAGTTTTGTCTGAAGGAAGGCATTAGGGCTCATGTTTTTTGTGTTGGGCTCCTAAAACCCACTTTTAGAGACCTCACAAAGTCAGCAGCCACTTAGAATGTACTGGGAACAAGTTACAGGAAAATGTCACCAAAGTGCTTATCTCAGTCTAAAAATGCTATTTTGACCCAAGATTTTTTAAAGAAAGTGGGTGTCAGTTTTGTCTGAAAGAAGGCATTAGGGCTCATGTATTTTGTGTTGGGCTCCTAAAACCCACTTTTACAGACATCACAAAGTCAGCAGCCACTTAAAATGTACTGGGAACAAGTTATAGGAAAATGTCACCAAAGTGCTTATCTCAGCCCAAAAATGCTATTTTGAGCCACGATTTTTTAAAGAAAGTGGGTGTCAGTTTTGTCTGAAGGAAGGCATTAGGGCTCATGTATTTTGTGTTGGGCTCCTAAAACCCACTTTTAGAGACCTCACAAAGTCAGCAGCCACTTAGAATGTACTGGGAACAAGTTACAGGAAAATGTCACCAAAGTGCTTATCTCAGCCTAAAAATTCTATTTTGACCCACGATTTTTTTAAGAAAGTGGGTGTCAGTTTTGTCTGAAAGAAGGCATTAGGGCTCATATATTTTGTGTTGGGCTCCTAAAACCCACTTTTAGAGACCTCACAAAGTCAGCAGCCACTTAGAATGTACTGGGAACAAGTTACAGGAAAGTGTCACCAAAGTGCTTATCTCAGCCTAAAAATGCTATTTTGACATTTTCCTGTAACTTGTTCCCATTACATTCTAAGTGGCTGCTGACTTTGTGAGGTCTCTAAAAGTGGGTTTTAGGAGCCCAACACAAAATACATGAGCCCCAATGCCTTCCTTCAGACAAAACTGACACCCACTTTCTTTAAAAAATCGTGGCTCAAAATAGCATTTTTAGACTGAGATAAGCACTTTGGTGACATTTTCCTGTAACTTGTTCCCAGTACATTCTAAGTGGCTGCTGACTTTGTGAGGTCTCTAAAAGTGGGTTTTAGGAGCCCAACACAAAATACATGAGCCCTAATGCCTTCCTTCAGACAAAACTGACACCCACTTTCTTTAAAAAATCGTGGCTCAAAATAGCATTTTTAGACTGAGATAAGCACTTTGGTGACATTTTCCTGTAACTTGTTCCCAGTACATTCTAAGTGGCTGCTGACTTTGTGAGGTCTCTAAAAGTGGGTTTTAGGAGCCCAACACAAAATACATGAGCCCTAATGCCTTCTTTCAGACAAAACTGACACCCACTTTCTTAAAAAAATCTTGGGTCAAAATAGCATTTTTAGACTGAGATAAGCACTTTGGTGACATTTTCCTGTAACTTGTTCCCAGTACATTCTAAGTGGCTGCTGACTTTGTGAGGTCTCTAAAAGTGGGTTTTAGGAGCCCAACACAAAATACATGAGCCCTAATGCCTTCCTTCAGACAAAACTGACACCCACTTTCTTTAAAAAATCGTGGCTCAAAATAGCATTTTTGGGCTGAGATAAGCACTTTGGTGACATTTTCCTGTAACTTGTTCCCAGTACATTTTAAGTGGCTGCTGACTTTTGTGATGTCTGTAAAAGTGGGTTTTAGGAGCCCAACACAAAATACATGAGCCCTAATGCCTTCTTTCAGACAAAACTGACACCCACTTTCTTAAAAAAATCTTGGGTCAAAATAGCATTTTTAGACTGAGATAAGCACTTTGGTGACATTTTCCTGTAACTTGTTCCCAGTACATTCTAAGTGGCTGCTGACTTTGTGAGGTCTCTAAAATTGGGTTTTAGGAGCCCAACACAAAATACATGAGCCCTAATGCCTTCCTTCAGACAAAACTGACACCCACTATATTTAAAAAATCATGGCTCAAAATAGCATTTTTAGACTGAGATAAGCACTTTGGTGACATTTTCCTGTAACTTGTTCCCAGTACATTCGAAGTGGCTGCTAACTTTGTGAGGTCTCTAAAAGTGGGTTTTAGGAGCCCAACACAAAATACATGAGCCCTAATGCCTTCTTTCAGACAAAACTGACACCCACTTTCTTAAAAAAATCTTGGGTCAAAATAGCATTTTTAGACTGAGATAAGCACTTTGGTGACATTTTCCTGTAACTTGTTCCCAGTACATTCTAAGTGGCTGCTGACTTTGTGAGGTCTCTAAAAGTGGGTTTTAGGAGCCCAACACAAAATACATGAGCCCTAATGCCTTCTTTCAGACAAAACTGACACCCACTTTCTTTAAAAAATCGTGGCTCAAAATAGCATTTTTGGGCTGAGATAAGCACTTTGGTGACATTTTCCCCTACAGGCTGGTATTATAATATGTGACTCTCTACCTCCCCCTACAGGCTGGTATTATACTATGTTACTCTCTACCTCCCCCTACAGGCTGGTATAATAATATGTTACTCTCTACCTCCCCCTACAGGCTGGTATTATAATATGTGACTCTCTACCTCCCCCTACAGGCTGGTATTATAATATGTTACTCTCTACCTCCCCCTACAGGCTGGTATTATAATATGTTACTCTCTACCTCCCCCTACAGGCTGGTATTATAATATGTTACTCTCTACCTCCCCCTACAGGCTGGTATTATAATATGTTACTCTCTACCTCCCTCTACAGGCTGGTATTATAATATGTTACTCTCTACCTCCCCCTACAGAATGGTATTATACTATGTTACTCTCTACCTCCCCCTACAGACTGGTATTTTACTATGTTACTCTCTACCTCCCCCTACAGGCTGGTATTATAATATGTTACTCTCTACCTCCCACTACAGGCTGGTATAATAATATGTTACTCTCTACCTCCCCCTACAGGCTGGTATTATAATATGTGACTCTCTACCTCCCCCTACAGGCTGGTATTATAATATGTTACTCTCTACCTCCCCCTACAGGCTGGTATTATAATATGTTACTCTCTACCTCCCCCTACAGGCTGGTATTATAATATGTTACTCTCTACCTCCCACTACAGGCTGGTATTATAATATGTTACTCTCTACCTCCCCCTACAGGCTGGTATTATAATATGTTACTCTCTACCTCCCTCTACAGGCTGGTATTATAATTTGTTACTCTCTACCTCCCCCTACAGACTGGTATTATACTATGTTACTCTCTACCTCCCCCTACAGGCTGGTATTATAATATTTTACTCTCTACCTCCCCCTACAGGCTGGTATAATAATATGTTACTCTCTACCAATCGATTGATCAATCGGTCGAACAATTAACCCCGGCCCCTCCCCCAGCCACTATGTGGGCGTGGCTTATCACATTGGGGGTGTGGTTTCGAGCCGGGGGTGTGGCCTATTGGTGAGGGGGAAGTGGTTTGGAGCTGTGGGCTTGGCCTATCACCAAGGGGGTGTGGTTTAAGGCTAGGGGCGTGGCCTATCGACATGGGGGCGTGGTTTGGAGCTGGGGGCGTGGCCTGTCGGCTTGGGGCGAGGGGCTGTGGTTTGAAGCTGGGGGCGTGGCCTATCGCCATCGGGGCGTGGTTTGGAGCGGGGGGCGTGGCCTGTCGGCTTGGGGGCGTGGTTTACAGCAGTGGGACTCAAAAATAGCAGATCTACAAGCTCGTAGATCATAGCTCTACGAGCTTGTAGATCTGATATCGGCTGGGGTTGGGCGTGGCCTATCACCCCGGGGGGTGGGGTCTGAAGCTGTGGGCGGGGCCTGTCGGCTTGGAGGCGTGGTTTGAAGCTGGGGGCGTGGCTTATCGGCTTGGGGGCGTGGTTTACAGCAGTGGGACTCAAAAATAGCGGATCTACAAGCTCGTAGATCATAGCTCTACGAGCTTGTAGATCTGATATCGGCTGGGGGTGGGCGTGGCCTATCACCCCGGGGGGTGGGGTCTGAAGCTCCGGGCGGGGCCTATTGGCTTGGGGGCGTGGTTTCAAGCCGGGGGCGTGGCCTTTCCCGTTGGATTGGGGTCTTAAGCCGTGTGCTTGTCCTCTATCGGCGAGGGGTGTGTGGTTTGAAGCTGGGGGCGTGGCCTATCGCCATGGGGGCATGGTTTGGAGCGGGGGGCGTGGCCTGTCGGCTTGGGGGCGTGGTTTACAGCAGTGGGACTCAAAAATAGCAGATCTACAAGCTCGTAGAGCATAGCTCTACGAGCTTGTAGATCTGATATCGGCTGGGGTTGGGCGTGGCCTATCGCCCTGGGGGGTGGGGTCTGAAGCTGTGGGCGGGGCTTATTGGCTTGGGGGCGTGGTTTCAAGCCGGGGGCGTGGCCTTTCCCCTTGGATTGGGGTTTTAAGCTGTGTGCTTGTCCTCTATCGGCGAGGGGGCTGTGGTTTGAAGCTGGGGGCGTGGCCTATCGCCATGGGGGCGTGGTTTGGAGCGGGGGGCGGGGCCTGTCGGCTTGGGGGCGTGGCCTTTCCCCTTGGATTGGGGTCTTAAGCCGTGTGCTTGTCCTCTATCGGCGAGGGGGGTGTGGTTTGAAGCTGGGGGCGTGGCCTATCGCCATGGGGGCGTGGTTTGGAGCTGGGGGCGTGGCCTGTTGGCTTGGGGGCGTGGTATACAGCAGTGGGACTCAAAAATAGCAGATCTACAAGCTCGTAGAGCATAGCTCTACGAGCTTGTAGATCTGATATCGGCTGGGGTTGGGCGTGGCCTATCACCCCGGGGGGTGGGGTATGAAGCTGTGGGCGGGGGCCTGTCGGCTTGGAGGCGTGGTTTGAAGCTGGGGGCGTGGCTTATCGGCTTGGGGGCTTGGTTTACAGCAGTGGGACTCAAAAATAGCAGATCTACAAGCTCGTAGATCATAGCTCTACGAGCTTGTAGATCTGATATCGGCTGGGGGTGGGCGTGGCCTATCACCCCGGGGGGTGGGGTCTGAAGCTGTGGGCGGGGCCTATTGGCTTGGGGGCGTGGTTTCAAGCCGGGGGCGTGGCCTTTCCCCTTGGATTGGGGTTTTAAGCTGTGTGCTTGTCCTCTATCGGCGAGGGGGCTGTGGTTTGAAGCTGGGGGCGTGGCCTATCACCATGGGGGCGTGGTTTGGAGCGGGGGGCGGGGCCTGTCGGCTTGGGGGCGTGGCCTTTCCCCTTGGATTGGGGTCTTAAGCCGTGTGCTTGTCCTCTATCGGCGAGGGGTGTGTGGTTTGAAGCTGGGGGCGTGGCCTATTGCCATGGGGGCGTGGTTTGGAGCTGGGGGCGTGGCCTGTTGGCTTGGGGGCGTGGTATACAGCAGTGGGACTCAAAAATAGCAGATCTACAAGCTCGTAGAGCATAGCTCTACGAGCTTGTAGATCTGATATCGGCTGGGGTTGGGCGTGGCCTATCACCCCGGGGGGTGGGGTCTGAAGCTGTGGGCGGGGCATGTCGGCTTGGAGGCGTGGTTTGAAGCTGGGGGCGTGGCTTATCGGCTTGGGGGCGTGGTTTACAGCAGTGGGACTCAAAAATAGCGGATCTACAAGCTGGATCTGGGCGTGGCCTATCACCCCGGGGGGTGGGGTCTGAAGCTGTGGGCGGGGCCTAATGGTTTGGGGGCGTGGTTTCAAGCCGGGGGCGTGGCCTTTCCCCTTGGATTGGGGTCTTAAGCCGTGTGCTTGTCCTCTATAGAGAGTCGCAGTTCCCGCCCACTTCCTGTTTTTTTTGGTGCCGGAAGAAAAAACTCAATGCATTTTTCCATTGACATTTCCAAAAATATTTATATCTATTAATTTAAGCCTCGAATCAAGCCATCACGAGATGACATGAATCATGACCATAAAACGTTTTTTTCTGTGATTTTTTTAAATTTTATATTTAATTATATGATATACTATATTTAATAAATACCCTTTGTTTTGCCGTTTTCAACAAAAAAAAAATCACAGAATCAAACGTTTATGGTCATGATTCATGTCATGTCATGATGGCTTGATTCGAGGCTTAAATTAATAGATATAAATATTTTTGGAAATGTCAATGGAAAAATGCATTGAGTTTTTTCTTCCGGCACCAAAAAAAACAGGAAGTGGGCGGGAACTGCGACGCTACAGAGTAACACAGGCCACGCCCCCCGCTCCAAACCACGCCCCGATGGCGATAGGCCACGCCCCCAGCTTCAAACCACAGCCCCTCGCCCCAAGCCGACAGGCCATGTCCCCAGCACCAAACCACGCCCCCATGGCGATATGCCACACCCCTAGCCTTAAACCACACCCCCCCTTGGCGATAGGCCACGCTCATAGCTCCAAACCACACCCCCTTGGTGATAGGCCAAGCCCACAGCTCCAAACCACTCCCCCCTCACCAATAGGCCACACCCCCGGCTCGAAACCACACCCCCAAGGTGATATGCCACGCCCACATAGTGGCTTGGGGAGGGGCCGGGGTTAATTGTTCGACCGATTGATCAATCGATTGGTAGAGAGTAACATATTATTATACCATCCTGTAGGGGGAGGTAGAGAGTAACATATTATAATACCAGCCTGTAGGGGGAGGTAGAGAGTAACATATTATAATACCAGCCTGTAGGGGGAGGTAGAGAGTCACATATTATAATACCAGCCTGTAGGGGGAGGTAGAGAGTAACATATTATAATACCAGCCTGTAGGGGGAGGTAGAGAGTAACATATTATAATACCAGCCTGTAGGGGGAGGTAGAGAGTAACATATTATAATACCAGCCTGTAGGGGGAGGTAGAGAGTAACATATTATAATACCAGCCTGTAGGGGGAGGTAGAGAGTAACATATTATAATACCAGCCTGTAGGGGGAGGTAGAGAGTAACATATTATAATACCAGCCTGTAGGGGGAGGTAGAGAGTAACATATTATAATACCAGCCTGTAGGGGGAGGTAGAGAGTCACATATTATAATACCAGCCTGTAGGGGGAGGTAGAGAGTAACATATTATAATACCAGCCTGTAGGGGGAGGTAGAGAGTAACATATTATAATACCAGCCTGTAGGGGGAGGTAGAGAGTCACATATTATAATACCAGCCTGTAGGGGGAGGTAGAGAGTAAAATATTATAATACCAGCCTGTAGGGGGAGGTAGAGAGTCACATATTATAATACCAGCCTGTAGGGGAAAATGTCACCAAAGTGCTTATCTCAGCCTAAAAATTCTATTTTGACCCACGATTTTTTTAAGAAAGTGGGTGTCAGTTTTGTCTGAAGGAAGGCATTAGGGCTCATATATTTTGTGTTGGGCTCCTAAAACCCACTTTTAGAGACCTCACAAAGTCAGCAGCCACTTAGAATGTACTGGGAACAAGTTACAGGAAAGTGTCACCAAAGTGCTTATCTCAGCCTAAAAATGCTATTTTGACATTTTCCTGTAACTTGTTCCCAGTACATTCTAAGTGGCTGCTGACTTTGTGAGGTCTCTAAAAGTGGGTTTTAGGAGCCCAACACAAAATACATGAGCCCCAATGCCTTCCTTCAGACAAAACTGACACCCACTTTCTTTAAAAAATCGTGGCTCAAAATAGCATTTTTAGACTGAGATAAGCACTTTGGTGACATTTTCCTGTAACTTGTTCCCAGTACATTCTAAGTGGCTGCTGACTTTGTGAGGTCTCTAAAAGTGGGTTTTAGGAGCCCAACACAAAATACATGAGCCCTAATGCCTTCCTTCAGACAAAACTGACACCCACTTTCTTTAAAAAATCGTGGCTCAAAATAGCATTTTTAGACTGAGATAAGCACTTTGGTGACATTTTCCTGTAACTTGTTCCCAGTACATTCTAAGTGGCTGCTGACTTTGTGAGGTCTCTAAAAGTGGGTTTTAGGAGCCCAACACAAAATACATGAGCCCTAATGCCTTCTTTCAGACAAAACTGACACCCACTTTCTTAAAAAAATCTTGGGTCAAAATAGCATTTTTAGACTGAGATAAGCACTTTGGTGACATTTTCCTGTAACTTGTTCCCAGTACATTCTAAGTGGCTGCTGACTTTGTGAGGTCTCTAAAAGTGAGTTTTAGGAGCCCAACACAAAATACATGAGCCCTAATGCCTTCCTTCAGACAAAACTGACACCCACTTTCTTTAAAAAATCGTGGCTCAAAATAGCATTTTTGGGCTGAGATAAGCACTTTGGTGACATTTTCCTGTAACTTGTTCCCAGTACATTTTAAGTGGCTGCTGACTTTGTGATGTCTGTAAAAGTGGGTTTTAGGAGCCCAACACAAAATACATGAGCCCTAATGCCTTCTTTCAGACAAAACTGACACCCACTTTCTTAAAAAGATCTTGGGTCAAAATAGCATTTTTAGACTGAGATAAGCACTTTGGTGACATTTTCCTGTAACTTGTTCCCAGTACATTCTAAGTGGCTGCTGACTTTGTGAGGTCTCTAAAAGTAGGTTTTAGGAGCCCAACACAAAATACATGAGCCCTAATGCCTTCCTTCAGACAAAACTGACACCCACTTTCTTTAAAAAATCGTGGCTCAAAATAGCATTTTTGGGCTGAGATAAGCACTTTGGTGACATTTTCCCCTACAGGCTGGTATTATAATATTTGACTCTCTACCTCCCCCTACAGGCTGGTATTATAATAGGTTACTCTCTACCTCCCCTACAGGCTGGTATTATAATATGTTACTCTCTACCTCCCCCTACAGGCTGGTATTATAATATGTTACTCTCTACCTCCCCCTACAGGCTGGTATTATAATATGTTACTCTCTACCTCCCCCTACAGGCTGGTATTATAATATCTTACTCTCTACCTCCCTCTATAGGCTGGTATTATAATATGTTACTCTCTACCTCCCCCTACAGGCTGGTATTATAATATGTGACTCTCTACCTCCCCCTACAGGCTGGTATTATAATATGTTACTCTCTACCTCCCCCTACAGGCTGGTATTATAATATGTTACTCTCTACCTCCCCCTACAGGCTGGTATTATAATATGTTACTCTCTACCTCCCCCTACAGGCTGGTATTATAATATGTTACTCTCTACCTCCCTCTACAGGCTGGTATTATAATATGTTACTCTCTACCTCCCCCTACAGAATGGTATTATACTATGTTACTCTCTACCTCCCCCTACAGACTGGTATTTTACTATGTTACTCTCTACCTCCCCCTACAGGCTGGTATTATAATATGTTACTCTCTACCTCCCACTACAGGCTGGTATAATAATATGTTACTCTCTACCTCCCCCTACAGGCTGGTATTATAATATGTGACTCTCTACCTCCCCCTACAGGCTGGTATTATAATATGTTACTCTCTACCTCCCCCTACAGGCTGGTATTATAATATGTTACTCTCTACCTCCCCCTACAGGCTGGTATTATAATATGTTACTCTCTACCTCCCACTACAGGCTGGTATTATAATATGTTACTCTCTACCTCCCCCTACAGGCTGGTATTATAATATGTTACTCTCTACCTCCCTCTACAGGCTGGTATTATAATTTGTTACTCTCTACCTCCCCCTACAGACTGGTATTATACTATGTTACTCTCTACCTCCCCCTACAGGCTGGTATTATAATATTTTACTCTCTACCTCCCCCTACAGGCTGGTATAATAATATGTTACTCTCTACCAATCGATTGATCAATCGGTCGAACAATTAACCCCGGCCCCTCCCCCAGCCACTATGTGGGCGTGGCCTATCACATTGGGGGTGTGGTTTCGAGCCGGGGGTGTGGCCTATTGGTGAGGGGGAAGTGGTTTGGAGCTGTGGGCTTGGCCTATCACCAAGGGGGTGTGGTTTAAGGCTAGGGGCGTGGCCTATCGACATGGGGGCGTGGTTTGGAGCTGGGGGCGTGGCCTGTCGGCTTGGGGCGAGGGGCTGTGGTTTGAAGCTGGGGGCGTGGCCTATCGCCATCGGGGCGTGGTTTGGAGCGGGGGGCGTGGCCTGTCGGCTTGGGGGCGTGGTTTACAGCAGTGGGACTCAAAAATAGCAGATCTACAAGCTCGTAGATCATAGCTCTACGAGCTTGTAGATCTGATATCGGCTGGGGTTGGGCGTGGCCTATCACCCCGGGGGGTGGGGTCTGAAGCTGTGGGCGGGGCCTGTCGGCTTGGAGGCGTGGTTTGAAGCTGGGGGCGTGGCTTATCGGCTTGGGGGCGTGGTTTACAGCAGTGGGACTCAAAAATAGCGGATCTACAAGCTCGTAGATCATAGCTCTACGAGCTTGTAGATCTGATATCGGCTGGGGGTGGGCGTGGCCTATCACCCCGGGGGGTGGGGTCTGAAGCTCCGGGCGGGGCCTATTGGCTTGGGGGCGTGGTTTCAAGCCGGGGGCGTGGCCTTTCCCGTTGGATTGGGGTCTTAAGCCGTGTGCTTGTCCTCTATCGGCGAGGGGTGTGTGGTTTGAAGCTGGGGGCGTGGCCTATCGCCATGGGGGCATGGTTTGGAGCGGGGGGCGTGGCCTGTCGGCTTGGGGGCGTGGTTTACAGCAGTGGGACTCAAAAATAGCAGATCTACAAGCTCGTAGAGCATAGCTCTACGAGCTTGTAGATCTGATATCGGCTGGGGTTGGGCGTGGCCTATCGCCCTGGGGGGTGGGGTCTGAAGCTGTGGGCGGGGCTTATTGGCTTGGGGGCGTGGTTTCAAGCCGGGGGCGTGGCCTTTCCCCTTGGATTGGGGTTTTAAGCTGTGTGCTTGTCCTCTATCGGCGAGGGGGCTGTGGTTTGAAGCTGGGGGCGTGGCCTATCGCCATGGGGGCGTGGTTTGGAGCGGGGGGCGGGGCCTGTCGGCTTGGGGGCGTGGCCTTTCCCCTTGAATTGGGGTCTTAAGCCGTGTGCTTGTCCTCTATCGGCGAGGGGGGTGTGGTTTGAAGCTGGGGGCGTGGCCTATCGCCATGGGGGCGTGGTTTGGAGCTGGGGGCGTGGCCTGTTGGCTTGGGGGCGTGGTATACAGCAGTGGGACTCAAAAATAGCAGATCTACAAGCTCGTAGAGCATAGCTCTACGAGCTTGTAGATCTGATATCGGCTGGGGTTGGGCGTGGCCTATCACCCCGGGGGGTGGGGTATGAAGCTGTGGGCGGGGGCCTGTCGGCTTGGAGGCGTGGTTTGAAGCTGGGGGCGTGGCTTATCGGCTTGGGGGCTTGGTTTACAGCAGTGGGACTCAAAAATAGCAGATCTACAAGCTCGTAGATCATAGCTCTACGAGCTTGTAGATCTGATATAGGCTGGGGGTGGGCGTGGCCTATCACCCCGGGGGGTGGGGTCTGAAGCTGTGGGCGGGGCCTATTGGCTTGGGGGCGTGGTTTCAAGCCGGGGGCGTGGCCTTTCCCCTTGGATTGGGGTTTTAAGCTGTGTGCTTGTCCTCTATCGGCGAGGGGGCTGTGGTTTGAAGCTGGGGGCGTGGCCTATCACCATGGGGGCGTGGTTTGGAGCAGGGGGCGGGGCCTGTCGGCTTGGGGGCGTGGCCTTTCCCCTTGGATTGGGGTCTTAAGCCGTGTGCTTGTCCTCTATCGGCGAGGGGTGTGTGGTTTGAAGCTGGGGGCGTGGCCTATTGCCATGGGGGCGTGGTTTGGAGCTGGGGGCGTGGCCTGTTGGCTTGGGGGCGTGGTATACAGCAGTGGGACTCAAAAATAGCAGATCTACAAGCTCGTAGAGCATAGCTCTACGAGCTTGTAGATCTGATATCGGCTGGGGTTGGGCGTGGCCTATCACCCCGGGGGGTGGGGTCTGAAGCTGTGGGCGGGGCATGTCGGCTTGGAGGCGTGGTTTGAAGCTGGGGGCGTGGCTTATCGGCTTGGGGGCGTGGTTTACAGCAGTGGGACTCAAAAATAGCGGATCTACAAGCTGGATCTGGGCGTGGCCTATCACCCCGGGGGGTGGGGTCTGAAGCTGTGGGCGGGGCCTAATGGTTTGGGGGCGTGGTTTCAAGCCGGGGGCGTGGCCTTTCCCCTTGGATTGGGGTCTTAAGCCGTGTGCTTGTCCTCTATAGAGAGTCGCAGTTCCCGCCCACTTCCTGTTTTTTTTGGTGCCGGAAGAAAAAACTCAATGCATTTTTCCATTGACATTTCCAAAAATATTTATATCTATTAATTTAAGCCTCGAATCAAGCCATCACGAGATGACATGAATCATGACCATAAAACGTTTTTTTCTGTGATTTTTTTTAATTTTATATTTAATTATATGATATACTATATTTAATAAATACCCTTTGTTTTGCCGTTTTCAACAAAAAAAAAATCACAGAATCAAACGTTTATGGTCATGATTCATGTCATGTCATGATGGCTTGATTCGAGGCTTAAATTAATAGATATAAATATTTTTGGAAATGTCAATGGAAAAATGCATTGAGTTTTTTCTTCCGGCACCAAAAAAAACAGGAAGTGGGCGGGAACTGCGACGCTACAGAGTAACACAGGCCACGCCCCCCGCTCCAAACCACGCCCCGATGGCGATAGGCCACGCCCCCAGCTTCAAACCACAGCCCCTCGCCCCAAGCCGACAGGCCATGTCCCCAGCACCAAACCACGCCCCCATGGCGATATGCCACACCCCTAGCCTTAAACCACACCCCCCCTTGGCGATAGGCCACGCTCATAGCTCCAAACCACACCCCCTTGGTGATAGGCCAAGCCCACAGCTCCAAACCACTCCCCCCTCACCAATAGGCCACACCCCCGGCTCGAAACCACACCCCCAAGGTGATATGCCACGCCCACATAGTGGCTTGGGGAGGGGCCGGGGTTAATTGTTCGACCGATTGATCAATCGATTGGTAGAGAGTAACATATTATTATACCATCCTGTAGGGGGAGGTAGAGAGTAACATATTATAATACCAGCCTGTAGGGGGAGGTAGAGAGTAACATATTATAATACCAGCCTGTAGGGGGAGGTAGAGAGTCACATATTATAATACCAGCCTGTAGGGGGAGGTAGAGAGTAACATATTATAATACCAGCCTGTAGGGGGAGGTAGAGAGTAACATATTATAATACCAGCCTGTAGGGGGAGGTAGAGAGTAACATATTATAATACCAGCCTGTAGGGGGAGGTAGAGAGTAACATATTATAATACCAGCCTGTAGGGGGAGGTAGAGAGTAACATATTATAATACCAGCCTGTAGGGGGAGGTAGAGAGTAACATATTATAATACCAGCCTGTAGGGGGAGGTAGAGAGTAACATATTATAATACCAGCCTGTAGGGGGAGGTAGAGAGTCACATATTATAATACCAGCCTGTAGGGGGAGGTAGAGAGTAACATATTATAATACCAGCCTGTAGGGGGAGGTAGAGAGTAACATATTATAATACCAGCCTGTAGGGGGAGGTAGAGAGTCACATATTATAATACCAGCCTGTAGGGGGAGGTAGAGAGTAAAATATTATAATACCAGCCTGTAGGGGGAGGTAGAGAGTCACATATTATAATACCAGCCTGTAGGGGAAAATGTCACCAAAGTGCTTATCTCAGCCTAAAAATTCTATTTTGACCCACGATTTTTTTAAGAAAGTGGGTGTCAGTTTTGTCTGAAGGAAGGCATTAGGGCTCATATATTTTGTGTTGGGCTCCTAAAACCCACTTTTAGAGACCTCACAAAGTCAGCAGCCACTTAGAATGTACTGGGAACAAGTTACAGGAAAGTGTCACCAAAGTGCTTATCTCAGCCTAAAAATGCTATTTTGACATTTTCCTGTAACTTGTTCCCAGTACATTCTAAGTGGCTGCTGACTTTGTGAGGTCTCTAAAAGTGGGTTTTAGGAGCCCAACACAAAATACATGAGCCCCAATGCCTTCCTTCAGACAAAACTGACACCCACTTTCTTTAAAAAATCGTGGCTCAAAATAGCATTTTTAGACTGAGATAAGCACTTTGGTGACATTTTCCTGTAACTTGTTCCCAGTACATTCTAAGTGGCTGCTGACTTTGTGAGGTCTCTAAAAGTGGGTTTTAGGAGCCCAACACAAAATACATGAGCCCTAATGCCTTCCTTCAGACAAAACTGACACCCACTTTCTTTAAAAAATCGTGGCTCAAAATAGCATTTTTAGACTGAGATAAGCACTTTGGTGACATTTTCCTGTAACTTGTTCCCAGTACATTCTAAGTGGCTGCTGACTTTGTGAGGTCTCTAAAAGTGGGTTTTAGGAGCCCAACACAAAATACATGAGCCCTAATGCCTTCTTTCAGACAAAACTGACACCCACTTTCTTAAAAAAATCTTGGGTCAAAATAGCATTTTTAGACTGAGATAAGCACTTTGGTGACATTTTCCTGTAACTTGTTCCCAGTACATTCTAAGTGGCTGCTGACTTTGTGAGGTCTCTAAAAGTGAGTTTTAGGAGCCCAACACAAAATACATGAGCCCTAATGCCTTCCTTCAGACAAAACTGACACCCACTTTCTTTAAAAAATCGTGGCTCAAAATAGCATTTTTGGGCTGAGATAAGCACTTTGGTGACATTTTCCTGTAACTTGTTCCCAGTACATTTTAAGTGGCTGCTGACTTTGTGATGTCTGTAAAAGTGGGTTTTAGGAGCCCAACACAAAATACATGAGCCCTAATGCCTTCTTTCAGACAAAACTGACACCCACTTTCTTAAAAAGATCTTGGGTCAAAATAGCATTTTTAGACTGAGATAAGCACTTTGGTGACATTTTCCTGTAACTTGTTCCCAGTAAATTCTAAGTGGCTGCTGACTTTGTGAGGTCTCTAAAAGTAGGTTTTAGGAGCCCAACACAAAATACATGAGCCCTAATGCCTTCCTTCAGACAAAACTGACACCCACTTTCTTTAAAAAATCGTGGCTCAAAATAGCATTTTTGGGCTGAGATAAGCACTTTGGTGACATTTTCCCCTACAGGCTGGTATTATAATATTTGACTCTCTACCTCCCCCTACAGGCTGGTATTATAATAGGTTACTCTCTACCTCCCCTACAGGCTGGTATTATAATATGTTACTCTCTACCTCCCCCTACAGGCTGGTATTATAATATGTTACTCTCTACCTCCCCCTACAGGCTGGTATTATAATATGTTACTCTCTACCTCCCCCTACAGGCTGGTATTATAATATCTTACTCTCTACCTCCCTCTATAGGCTGGTATTATAATATGTTACTCTCTACCTCCCCCTACAGACTGGTATTATACTATGTTACTCTCTACCTCCCCCTACAGGCTGGTATTATAATATGTTACTCTCTACCTCCCCCTACAGGCTGGTATAATAATATGTTACTCTCTACCTCCCCCTACAGGCTGGTATTATAATATGTGACTCTCTACCTCCCCCTACAGGCTGGTATTATAATATGTTACTCTCTACCTCCCCCTACAGGCTGGTATTATAATATGTTACTCTCTACCTCCCCCTACAGGCTGGTATTATAATATGTTACTCTCTACCTCCCCCTACAGGCTGGTATTATAATATTTTACTCTCTACCTCCCTCTACAGGCTGGTATTATAATATGTTACTCTCTACCTCCCCCTACAGACTGGTATTATACTATGTTACTCTCTACCTCCCCCTACAGACTGGTATTTTACTATGTTACTCTCTACCTCCCCCTACAGGCTGGTATTATAATATGTTACTCTCTACCTCCCACTACAGGCTGGTATAATAATATGTTACTCTCTACCTCCCCCTACAGGCTGGTATTATAATATGTGACTCTCTACCTCCCCCTACAGGCTGGTATTATAATATGTTACTCTCTACCTCCCCCTACAGGCTGGTATTATAATATGTTACTCTCTACCTCCCCCTACAGGCTGGTATTATAATATGTTACTCTCTACCTCCCACTACAGGCTGGTATTATAATATGTTACTCTCTACCTCCCCCTACAGGCTGGTATTATAATATGTTACTCTCTACCTCCCTCTACAGGCTGGTATTATAATATGTTACTCTCTACCTCCCCCTACAGACTGGTATTATACTATGTTACTCTCTACCTCCCCCTACATGCTGGTATTATAATATTTTACTCTCTACCTCCCCCTACAGGCTGGTATAATAATATGTTACTCTCTACCAATCGATTGATCAATCGGTCGAACAATTAACCCCGGCCCCTCCCCCAGCCACTATGTGGGCGTGGCCTATCACCTTGGGGGTGTGGTTTCGAGCCGGGGGTGTGGCCTATTGGTGAGGGGGAAGTGGTTTGGAGCTGTGGGATTGGCCTATCACCAAGGGGGTGTGGTTTGGAGCTATGGGCGTGGCCTATCGCCAAGGGGGTGTGGTTTAAGGCTAGGGGCGTGGCCTATCGACATGGGGGCGTGGTTTGGAGCTGGGGGCGTGGCCTGTCGGCTTGGGGCGAGGGGCTGTGGTTTGAAGCTGGGGGCGTGGCCTATCGCCATCGGGGCGTGGTTTGGAGCGGGGGGGCGTGGCCTGTCGGCTTGGGGGCGTGGTTTACAGCAGTGGGACTCAAAAATAGCAGATCTACAAGCTCGTAGATCATAGCTCTACGAGCTTGTAGATCTGATATCGGCTGGGGTTGGGCGTGGCCTATCACCCCGGGGGGTGGGGTCTGAAGCTGTGGGCGGGGCCTGTCGGCTTGGAGGCGTGGTTTGAAGCTGGGGGCGTGGCTTATCGGCTTGGGGGCGTGGTTTACAGCAGTGGGACTCAAAAATAGCGGATCTACAAGCTCTTAGATCATAGCTCTACGAGCTTGTAGATCTGATATCGGCTGGGGGTGGGCGTGGCCTATCACCCCGGGGGGTGGGGTCTGAAGCTCCGGGCGGGGCCTATTGGCTTGGGGGCGTGGTTTCAAGCCGGGGGCGTGGCCTTTCCCGTTGGATTGGGGTCTTAAGCCGTGTGCTTGTCTTCTATCGGCGAGGGGTGTGTGGTTTGAAGCTGGGGGCGTGGCCTATCGCCATGGGGGCATGGTTTGGAGCGGGGGGCGTGGCCTTGTAATGGATAAATTAGAATGCCAACCTGTTCTTCTATCATTTCTGTACTATCTAACTTTATCTGAACTAAGAAGGTTTAAACTCACAGCAGGGGTCTTTAGTCAACCACTCTACACATGAATGTGCTAAATGTAACTCACCTACAGCTGTAAATGGAACAGCTGATCTGAATCCTTCATGCTACTGTCACTGTCTCAGCTATGTGTATTTGTGTAGCTATGGTTGTGTCTCTCTTATATTTAGTCCATACCTTATAAGACCATTTAGAAAAGCCTCTTTGGTACAATGTGGAGTATAAAGAACTGTGGTAGAGGAGGTTTGAGAGGCTTGGGCCCCGAATGGGCTGTTGGTCAGGCCAGGAGGCCTGGCTCTGAATGATCTGTATGCTGTTGCTCTCTGCCTGAATCTTCCTAATAAAAAAGAAAAAAACTTCACCTGAATGGAATATTATTATTCTATTACATTTGGCGTTGTCGGCAGGATCAATATTTCATATTTCATAACTAATTATGATTATGGATACTTGATCAAAAGAACTTAAGGGTGAAGGACTTTTTGGGGAGAAGATTTTCTCAAAGCAGATCCGGACCACATCCAGACGATGGAGGACAAAGAGGAGACCGCCACAGAAGCAAGCTATGCAGAATCAACTTCTGATGATCTTCAACAAGGTCTACACGATTGGAACCTTGCAGACCGATCTATTCTGTCTGTGATGACAACAAGGAAACCACAAGCTTCAAGCCACAGAGGGAAGGAGCAGAGCATGCGTTTTCCACAGAGCATGCATGGTCACCAGCCATGAGAACAGCACCAACAATGTCACCATGCAGCAGCAGAGGTGACGAAATCGACACCATACAAACAACAAGAGACTTTGCCACAGCAGGAGGACAAGGCACAGAGAGCCACAGAGAGCATTTGAGAGCCACTGAACTGGGACCCACCAGCCCAAGGGAGATCACTGCCACAGAGAGACATGCTGCACATGAGAGACACTACTGGAACCACTAGCAAAGTGGAGATCGCTGTCAGAGACATAACCAAATGGACCCGTACGCCAAGTGAAGATGGAGGAAAGAGCCAGGAAGACTGGAAAACTATATTCAATATCTAACTGAAAAATATTTGTTCATACTGCCTAATCTCTGGCATATCAACGTCTGGGGTGAGATAAATTAGGTCGTGAAAAGCGAGCCCTCCGTGAAATTCGGAAAATACCTGTACTCCGGTGCAAAGTTGGTGAAAGCCAAATTAGGAAATTAGGTCGTGGAAGACGAGCCCTCCGTGAAATTCGGAAAATACCTGTACTCCGGTGCAAAGTTGGTGGAAGCCAAATTAGGTCGTGTCAAAATCAATCCGTGAAAGGCGGTCCGAATTGGTAAATGAATCTGTATGGAGCCCTCAGTCTTGAGAAACAGAGATTTAACATACAAACAGAGATAGATTTGACATTATGTGAGAGGCTTTCAAACCTAAAACAACCAGGTCTATTAGTCTGTAATATGTTTCATGTGATATGTTTGATATTTATCTGAATAAATTAATATAGGAATTTTAGATAAAAGCTGATATCTAAAAGAAAAAATTAGTCAACTGGGCATTGGCCATAAATGTGGAAATATTTGTTTTGACTGCATAGTCTCTGGCCTTTTAACGTTTAGAAGGGAGAGAAGTGTTTAGACACGCGTATCGCCCCAATTAGCCAGCGTGCTAAGGGCCCTTTGCCTTGAAAAACAGAGATTTAATGTCCAACCAGATAAAAGATTTCACATATACTAAATTCTAGAAAATGAGAGAGAGAGAGAGCTCTACAAAAATGGTTGAGTAAATATATAGCTATATCAACATGTAGGTAGGAAAATGTCTATTGATTTGGCATTCTATAAATCACCTGTCGTATGTACATGAATATGATTATTCATGTACAAAAAGAAAAAACTCTGGAATGTAATGGATAAATTAGAATGCCAACCTGTTCTTCTATCATTTCTGTACTATCTAACTTTATCTGAACTAAGAAGGTTTAAACTCACAGCAGGGGTCTTTAGTCAACCACTCTACACATGAATGTGCTAAATGTAACTCACCTACAGCTGTAAATGGAACAGCTGATCTGAATCCTTCATGCTACTGTCACTGTCTCAGCTATGTGTATTTGTGTAGCTATGGTTGTGTCTCTCTTATATTTAGTCCATACCTTATAAGACCATTTAGAAAAGCCTCTTTGGTACAATGTGGATTATAAAGAACTGTGGTAGAGGAGGTTTGAGAGGCTTGGGCCCCGAATGGGCTGTTGGTCAGGCCAGGAGGCCTGGCTCTGAATGATCTGTATGCTGTTGCTCTCTGCCTGAATCTTCCTAATAAAAAAGAAAAAAACTTCACCTGAATGGAATATTATTATTCTATTACAGACACTAATGCCAAAAGGACAATGATAAGTGCCAAAAGGACACTGATGCTAAAAGGACACTAATGCCAAAAGGACAATGATAAGTGCCAAAAGGACACTGATGCTAAAAGGACACTAATGCCAAAAGGACAATGATAAGTGCCAAAAGGACACTGATGCTAAAAGGACACTAATGCCAAAAGGACAATGATAAGTGCCAAAAGGACACTGATGCTAAAAGGACACTAATGCCAAAAGGACAATGATAAGTGCCAAAAGGACACTGATGCTAAAAGGACACTAATGCCAAAAGGACAATGATAAGTGCCAAAAGGACACTGATGCTAAAAGGACACTGATGCCAAAAGGACATTGATGCCAAAAGGACACTGATGCCAAAAGGACACTAATGCCAAAAGGACAATGATAAGTGCCAAAAGGACACTGATGCTAAAAGGACACTAATGCCAAAAGGACAATGATAAGTGCCAAAAGGACACTGATGCTAAAAGGACACTAATGCCAAAAGGACAATGATAAGTGCCAAAAGGACACTGATGCTAAAAGGACACTAATGCCAAAAGGACAATGATAAGTGCCAAAAGGACACTGATGCTAAAAGGACACTAATGTCAAAAGGACAATGATAAGTGCCAAAAGGACACTGATGCTAAAAGGACACTAATGCCAAAAGGACAATGATAAGTGCCAAAAGGACACTGATGCTAAAAGGACACTAATGCCAAAAGGACAATGATAAGTGCCAAAAGGACACTGATGCTAAAAGGACACTGATGCCAAAAGGACATTGATGCCAAAAGGACACTGATGCCAAAAGGACACTAATGCCAAAAGGACAATGATAAGTGCCAAAAGGACACTGATGCTAAAAGGACACTAATGCCAAAAGTACAATGATAAGTGCCAAAAGGACACTGATGCTAAAAGGACACTGATGCCAAAAGGACATTGATGCCAAAAGGACACTGATGCCAAAAGGACACTGATGCCAAAAGGACACTGATGCCAAAAGGACACTGATGCCAAAAGGACATTGATGCCAAAAGGACACTGATGCCAAAAGGACACTAATGCCAAAAGGCCAATGATAACTGGGGTTATGTTTGTAACCTATAAGTGCCAAAAGGACACTGATGCCAAAAGGACACTAATGCCAAAAGGACAATGATAAGTGCCAAAAGGACACTGATGCTAAAAGGACACTGATGCCAAAAGGACAATGATAAGTGCCAAAAGGACACTGATGGTAAAAGGACACTGATGCCAAAAGGACATTGATGCCAAAAGGACACTGATGCCAAAAGGACACTAATGCCAAAAGGACAATGATAAGTGCCAAAAGGACACTGATGCTAAAAGGACACTAATGCCAAAAGGACAATAATAAGTGCCAAAAGGACACTGATGCTAAAAGGACACTGATGCCAAAAGGACATTGATGCCAAAAGGACACTGATGCCAAAAGGACACTAATGCCAAAAGGACAATGATAAGTGCCAAAAGGACATTGATGCTAAAAGGACACTAATGCCAAAAGGACAATGATAAGTGCCAAAAGGACACTGATGCTAAAAGGACACTAATGCCAAAAGGACAATGATAAGTGCCAAAAGGACACTGATGCTAAAAGGACACTAATGCCAAAAGGACAATGATAAGTGCCAAAAGGACACTGATGCTAAAAGGACACTAATGCCAAAAGGACAATGATAAGTGCCAAAAGGACACTGATGCTAAAAGGACACTAATGCCAAAAGGACAATGATAAGTGCCAAAAGGACACTGATAATAAAATGACACTAATGCCAAAAGGACAATGATAAGTGCCAAAAGGACACTGATGCTAAAAGGACACTGATGCCAAAAGGACATTGATGCCAAAAGGACACTGATGCTAAAAGGACACTAATGCCAAAAGGACAATGATAAGTGCCAAAAGGACACTGATGCTAAAAGGACACTAATGCCAAAAGGACAATGATAAGTGCCAAAAGGACACTGATGCTAAAAGGACACTAATGCCAAAAGGACAATGATAAGTGCCAAAAGGACACTGATGCTAAAAGGACACTAATGTCAAAAGGACAATGATAAGTGCCAAAAGGACACTGATGCTAAAAGGACACTAATGCCAAAAGGACAATGATAAGTGCCAAAAGGACACTGATGCTAAAAGGACACTAATGCCAAAAGGACAATGATAAGTGCCAAAAGGACACTGATGCTAAAAGGACACTGATGCCAAAAGGACATTGATGCCAAAAGGACACTGATGCCAAAAGGACACTAATGCCAAAAGGACAATGATAAGTGCCAAAAGGACACTGATGCTAAAAGGACACTAATGCCAAAAGTACAATGATAAGTGCCAAAAGGACACTGATGCTAAAAGGACACTGATGCCAAAAGGACATTGATGCCAAAAGGACACTGATGCCAAAAGGACACTGATGCCAAAAGGACACTGATGCCAAAAGGACACTGATGCCAAAAGGACATTGATGCCAAAAGGACACTGATGCCAAAAGGACACTAATGCCAAAAGGCCAATGATAACTGGGGTTATGTTTGTAACCTATAAGTGCCAAAAGGACACTGATGCCAAAAGGACACTAATGCCAAAAGGACAATGATAAGTGCCAAAAGGACACTGATGCTAAAAGGACACTGATGCCAAAAGGACAATGATAAGTGCCAAAAGGACACTGATGGTAAAAGGACACTGATGCCAAAAGGACATTGATGCCAAAAGGACACTGATGCCAAAAGGACACTAATGCCAAAAGGACAATGATAAGTGCCAAAAGGACACTGATGCTAAAAGGACACTAATGCCAAAAGGACAATAATAAGTGCCAAAAGGACACTGATGCTAAAAGGACACTGATGCCAAAAGGACATTGATGCCAAAAGGACACTGATGCCAAAAGGACACTAATGCCAAAAGGACAATGATAAGTGCCAAAAGGACACTGATGCTAAAAGGACACTAATGCCAAAAGGACAATGATAAGTGCCAAAAGGACACTGATGCTAAAAGGACACTAATGCCAAAAGGACAATGATAAGTGCCAAAAGGACACTGATGCTAAAAGGACACTAATGCCAAAAGGACAATGATAAGTGCCAAAAGGACACTGATGCTAAAAGGACACTAATGTCAAAAGGACAATGATAAGTGCCAAAAGGACACTGATGCTAAAAGGACACTAATGCCAAAAGGACAATGATAAGTGCCAAAAGGACACTGATGCTAAAAGGACACTAATGCCAAAAGGACAATGATAAGTGCCAAAAGGACACTGATGCTAAAAGGACACTGATGCCAAAAGGACATTGATGCCAAAAGGACACTGATGCCAAAAGGACACTAATGCCAAAAGGACAATGATAAGTGCCAAAAGGACACTGATGCTAAAAGGACACTAATGCCAAAAGTACAATGATAAGTGCCAAAAGGACACTGATGCTAAAAGGACACTGATGCCAAAAGGACATTGATGCCAAAAGGACACTGATGCCAAAAGGACACTGATGCCAAAAGGACACTGATGCCAAAAGGACACTGATGCCAAAAGGACATTGATGCCAAAAGGACACTGATGCCAAAAGGACACTAATGCCAAAAGGCCAATGATAACTGGGGTTATGTTTGTAACATATAAGTGCCAAAAGGACACTGATGCCAAAAGGACACTAATGCCAAAAGGACAATGATAAGTGCCAAAAGGACACTGATGCTAAAAGGACACTGATGCCAAAAGGACAATGATAAGTGCCAAAAGGACACTGATGGTAAAAGGACACTGATGCCAAAAGGACATTGATGCCAAAAGGACACTGATGCCAAAAGGACACTAATGCCAAAAGGACAATGATAAGTGCCAAAAGGACACTGATGCTAAAAGGACACTAATGCCAAAAGGACAATAATAAGTGCCAAAAGGACACTGATGCTAAAAGGACACTGATGCCAAAAGGACATTGATGCCAAAAGGACACTGATGCCAAAAGGACACTAATGCCAAAAGGACAATGATAAGTGCCAAAAGGACACTGATGCTAAAAGGACACTAATGCCAAAAGGACAATGATAAGTGCCAAAAGGACACTGATGCTAAAAGGACACTAATGCCAAAAGGACAATGATAAGTGCCAAAAGGACACTGATGCTAAAAGGACACTAATGCCAAAAGGACAATGATAAGTGCCAAAAGGACACTGATGCTAAAAGGACACTAATGCCAAAAGGACAATGATAAGTGCCAAAAGGACACTGATGCTAAAAGGACACTAATGCCAAAAGGACAATGATAAGTGCCAAAAGGACACTGATGCTAAAAGGACACTAATGCCAAAAGGACAATGATAAGTGCCAAAAGGACACTGATGCTAAAAGGACACTGATGCCAAAAGGACATTGATGCCAAAAGGACACTGATGCCAAAAGGACACTAATGCCAAAAGGACAATGATAAGTGCCAAAAGGACACTGATGCTAAAAGGACACTAATGCCAAAAGGACATTGATGCCAAAAGGACACTGATGCCAAAAGGACACTAATGCCAAAAGGCCAATGATAACTGGGGTTATGTTTGTAACCTATAAGTGCCAAAAGGACACTGATGCCAAAAGGACACTAATGCCAAAAGGACAATGATAAGTGCCAAAAGGACACTGATGCTAAAAGGACACTGATGCCAAAAGGACAATGATAAGTGCCAAAAGGACACTGATGGTAAAAGGACACTGATGCCAAAAGGACATTGATGCCAAAAGGACACTGATGCCAAAAGGACACTAATGCCAAAAGGACAATGATAAGTGCCAAAAGGACACTGATGCTAAAAGGACACTAATGCCAAAAGGACAATAATAAGTGCCAAAAGGACACTGATGCTAAAAGGACACTGATGCCAAAAGGACATTGATGCCAAAAGGACACTGATGCCAAAAGGACACTAATGCCAAAAGGACAATGATAAGTGCCAAAAGGACACTGATGCTAAAAGGACACTAATGCCAAAAGGACAATGATAAGTGCCAAAAGGACACTGATGCTAAAAGGACACTAATGCCAAAAGGACAATGATAAGTGCCAAAAGGACACTGATGCTAAAAGGACACTAATGCCAAAAGGACAATGATAAGTGCCAAAAGGACACTGATGCTAAAAGGACACTAATGCCAAAAGGACAATGATAAGTGCCAAAAGGACACTGATGCTAAAAGGACACTAATGCCAAAAGGACAATGATAAGTGCCAAAAGGACACTGATAATAAAATGACACTAATGCCAAAAGGACAATGATAAGTGCCAAAAGGACACTGATGCTAAAAGGACACTGATGCCAAAAGGACATTGATGCCAAAAGGACACTGATGCTAAAAGGACACTAATGCCAAAAGGACAATGATAAGTGCCAAAATGACACTGATGCTAAAAGGACACTAATGCCAAAAGGACAATGATAAGTGCCAAAAGGACACTGATGCTAAAAGGACACTAATGCCAAAAGGACAATGATAAGTGCCAAAAGGACACTGATGCTAAAAGGACACTAATGCCAAAAGGACAATGATAAGTGCCAAAAGGACACTGATGCTAAAAGGACACTAATGCCAAAAGGACAATGATAAGTGCCAAAAGGACACTGATGCTAAAAGGACACTAATGCCAAAAGGACAATGATAAGTGCCAAAAGGACACTGATGCTAAAAGGACACTAATGCCAAAAGGACAATGATAAGTGCCAAAATGACACTGATGCTAAAAGGACACTAATGCCAAAAGGACAATGATAAGTGCCAAAAGGACACTGATGCTAAAAGGACACTAATGCCAAAAGGACAATGATAAGTGCCAAAAGGACACTGATGCTAAAAGGACACTAATGCCAAAAGGACAATGATAAGTGCCAAAAGGACACTGATGCTAAAAGGACACTGATGCCAAAAGGACATTGATGCCAAAAGGACACTGATGCCAAAAGGACACTAATGCCAAAAGGACACTAATGCCAAAAGGACAATGATAAGTGCCAAAAGGACACTGATGCTAAAAGGACACTAATGCCAAAAGGACAATGATAAGTACCAAAAGGACACTGATGCTAAAAGGACACTAATGCCAAAACGACAATGATAAGTGCCAAAAGGACACTGATGCTAAAAGGACACTAATGCCAAAAGGACAATGATAAGTGCCAAAAGGACACTGATGCTAAAAGGACACTAATGCCAAAAGGACAATGATAAGTGCCAAAAGGACACTGATGCTAAAAGGACACTAATGCCAAAAGGACAATGATAAGTGCCAAAAGGACACTGATGCTAAAAGGACACTAATGCCAAAAGGACAATGATAAGTGCCAAAAGGACACTGATGCTAAAAGGACACTAATGCCAAAAGGACAATGATAAGTGCCAAAAGGACACTGATGCTAAAAGGACACTGATGCCAAAAGGACATTGATGCCAAAAGGACACTGATGCCAAAAGGACACTGATAAGTGCCAAAAGGACACTGATGCTAAAAGGACACTAATGCCAAAAGGACAATGATAAGTGCCAAAAGGACACTGATGCTAAAAGGACACTAATGCCAAAAGGACAATGATAAGTGCCAAAAGGACACTGATGCTAAAAGGACACTAATGCCAAAAGGACAATGATAAGTGCCAAAAGGACACTGATGCTAAAAGGACACTAATGCCAAAAGGACAATGATAAGTGCCAAAAGGACACTGATGCTAAAAGGACACTAATGCCAAAAGGACAATGATAAGTGCCAAAAGGACACTGATGCTAAAAGGACACTAATGCCAAAAGGACAATGATAAGTGCCAAAAGGACACTGATGCTAAAAGGACACTAATGCCAAAAGGACAATGATAAGTGCCAAAAGGACACTGATGCTAAAAGGACACTAATGCCAAAAGTACAATGATAAGTGCCAAAAGGACACTGATGCTAAAAGGACACTGATGCCAAAAGGACATTGATGCCAAAAGGACACTGATGCCAAAAGGACACTGATGCCAAAAGGACACTGATGCCAAAAGGACACTGATGCCAAAAGGACATTGATGCCAAAAGGACACTGATGCCAAAAGGACACTAATGCCAAAAGGCCAATGATAACTGGGGTTATGTTTGTAACCTATAAGTGCCAAAAGGACACTGATGCCAAAAGGACACTAATGCCAAAAGGACAATGATAAGTGCCAAAAGGACACTGATGGTAAAAGGACACTGATGCCAAAAGGACATTGATGCCAAAAGGACACTGATGCCAAAAGGACACTAATGCCAAAAGGACAATGATAAGTGCCAAAAGGACACTGATGCTAAAAGGACACTAATGCCAAAAGGACAATGATAAGTGCCAAAAGGACACTGATGCTAAAAGGACACTAATGCCAAAAGGACAATGATAAGTGCCAAAATGACACTGATGCTAAAAGGACACTAATGCCAAAAGGACAATGATAAGTGCCAAAAGGACACTGATGCTAAAAGGACACTAATGCCAAAAGGACAATGATAAGTGCCAAAAGGACACTGATGCTAAAAGGACACTAATGCCAAAAGGACAATGATAAGTGCCAAAAGGACACTGATGCTAAAAGGACACTGATGCCAAAAGGACACTGATGCCAAAAGGACACTAATGCCAAAAGGACACTAATGCCAAAAGGACAATGATAAGTGCCAAAAGGACACTGATGCTAAAAGGACACTAATGCCAAAAGGACAATGATAAGTGCCAAAAGGACACTGATGCTAAAAGGACACTAATGCCAAAAGGACAATGATAAGTGCCAAAAGGACACTGATGCTAAAAGGACACTAATGCCAAAAGGACAATGATAAGTGCCAAAAGGACACTGATGCTAAAAGGACACTAATGCCAAAAGGACAATGATAAGTGCCAAAAGGACACTGATGCTAAAAGGACACTAATGCCAAAAGGACAATGATAAGTGCCAAAAGGACACTGATGCTAAAAGGACACTAATGCCAAAAGGACAATGATAAGTGCCAAAAGGACACTGATGCTAAAAGGACACTAATGCCAAAAGGACAATGATAAGTGCCAAAAGGACACTGATGCTAAAAGGACACTGATGCCAAAAGGACATTGATGCCAAAAGGACACTGATGCCAAAAGGACACTAATGCCAAAAGGACAATGATAAGTGCCAAAAGGACACTGATGCTAAAAGGACACTAATGCCAAAAGGACAATGATAAGTGCCAAAAGGACACTGATGCTAAAAGGACACTAATGCCAAAAGGACAATGATAAGTGCCAAAAGGACACTGATGCTAAAAGGACACTAATGCCAAAAGGACAATGATAAGTGCCAAAAGGACACTGATGCTAAAAGGACACTAATGCCAAAAGGACAATGATAAGTGCCAAAAGGACACTGATGCTAAAAGGACACTAATGCCAAAAGGACAATGATAAGTGCCAAAGGGACACTGATGCTAAAAGGACACTAATGCCAAAAGGACAATGATAAGTGCCAAAAGGACACTGATGCTAAAAGGACACTAATGCCAAAAGGACAATGATAAGTGCCAAAAGGACACTGATGCTAAAAGGACACTAATGCCAAAAGGACAATGATAAGTGCCAAAAGGACACTGATGCTAAAAGGACACTAATGCCAAAAGGACAATGATAAGTGCCAAAAGGACACTGATGCTAAAAGGACACTAATGCCAAAAGGACAATGATAAGTGCCAAAAGGACACTGATAATAAAATGACACTAATGCCAAAAGGACAATGATAAGTGCCAAAAGGACACTGATGCTAAAAAGACACTGATGCCAAAAGGACATTGATGCCAAAAGGACACTGATGCTAAAAGGACACTAATGCCAAAAGGACAATGATAAGTGCCAAAAGGACACTGATGCTAAAAGGACACTAATGCCAAAAGGACAATGATAAGTGCCAAAAGGACACTGATGCTAAAAGGACACTAATGCCAAAAGGACAATGATAAGTGCCAAAAGGACACTGATGCTAAAAGGACACTAATGTCAAAAGGACAATGATAAGTGCCAAAAGGACACTGATGCTAAAAGGACACTAATGCCAAAAGGACAATGATAAGTGCCAAAAGGACACTGATGCTAAAAGGACACTAATGCCAAAAGGACAATGATAAGTGCCAAAAGGACACTGATGCTAAAAGGACACTGATGCCAAAAGGACATTGATGCCAAAAGGACACTGATGCCAAAAGGACACTAATGCCAAAAGGACAATGATAAGTGCCAAAAGGACACTGATGCTAAAAGGACACTAATGCCAAAAGTACAATGATAAGTGCCAAAAGGACACTGATGCTAAAAGGACACTGATGCCAAAAGGACATTGATGCCAAAAGGACACTGATGCCAAAAGGACACTGATGCCAAAAGGACACTGATGCCAAAAGGACACTGATGCCAAAAGGACATTGATGCCAAAAGGACACTGATGCCAAAAGGACACTAATGCCAAAAGGCCAATGATAACTGGGGTTATGTTTGTAACCTATAAGTGCCAAAAGGACACTGATGCCAAAAGGACACTAATGCCAAAAGGACAATGATAAGTGCCAAAAGGACACTGATGCTAAAAGGACACTGATGCCAAAAGGACAATGATAAGTGCCAAAAGGACACTGATGGTAAAAGGACACTGATGCCAAAAGGACATTGATGCCAAAAGGACACTGATGCCAAAAGGACACTAATGCCAAAAGGACAATGATAAGTGCCAAAAGGACACTGATGCTAAAAGGACACTAATGCCAAAAGGACAATAATAAGTGCCAAAAGGACACTGATGCTAAAAGGACACTGATGCCAAAAGGACATTGATGCCAAAAGGACACTGATGCCAAAAGGACACTAATGCCAAAAGGACAATGATAAGTGCCAAAAGGACACTGATGCTAAAAGGACACTAATGCCAAAAGGACAATGATAAGTGCCAAAAGGACACTGATGCTAAAAGGACACTAATGCCAAAAGGACAATGATAAGTGCCAAAAGGACACTGATGCTAAAAGGACACTAATGCCAAAAGGACAATGATAAGTGCCAAAAGGACACTGATGCTAAAAGGACACTAATGTCAAAAGGACAATGATAAGTGCCAAAAGGACACTGATGCTAAAAGGACACTAATGCCAAAAGGACAATGATAAGTGCCAAAAGGACACTGATGCTAAAAGGACACTAATGCCAAAAGGACAATGATAAGTGCCAAAAGGACACTGATGCTAAAAGGACACTGATGCCAAAAGGACATTGATGCCAAAAGGACACTGATGCCAAAAGGACACTAATGCCAAAAGGACAATGATAAGTGCCAAAAGGACACTGATGCTAAAAGGACACTAATGCCAAAAGTACAATGATAAGTGCCAAAAGGACACTGATGCTAAAAGGACACTGATGCCAAAAGGACATTGATGCCAAAAGGACACTGATGCCAAAAGGACACTGATGCCAAAAGGACACTGATGCCAAAAGGACACTGATGCCAAAAGGACATTGATGCCAAAAGGACACTGATGCCAAAAGGACACTAATGCCAAAAGGCCAATGATAACTGGGGTTATGTTTGTAACCTATAAGTGCCAAAAGGACACTGATGCCAAAAGGACACTAATGCCAAAAGGACAATGATAAGTGCCAAAAGGACACTGATGCTAAAAGGACACTGATGCCAAAAGGACAATGATAAGTGCCAAAAGGACACTGATGGTAAAAGGACACTGATGCCAAAAGGACATTGATGCCAAAAGGACACTGATGCCAAAAGGACACTAATGCCAAAAGGACAATGATAAGTGCCAAAAGGACACTGATGCTAAAAGGACACTAATGCCAAAAGGACAATAATAAGTGCCAAAAGGACACTGATGCTAAAAGGACACTGATGCCAAAAGGACATTGATGCCAAAAGGACACTGATGCCAAAAGGACACTAATGCCAAAAGGACAATGATAAGTGCCAAAAGGACACTGATGCTAAAAGGACACTAATGCCAAAAGGACAATGATAAGTGCCAAAAGGACACTGATGCTAAAAGGACACTAATGCCAAAAGGACAATGATAAGTGCCAAAAGGACACTGATAATAAAAGGACACTAATGCCAAAAGGACAATGATAAGTGCCAAAAGGACACTGATGCTAAAAGGACACTAATGCCAAAAGGACAATGATAAGTGCCAAAAGGACACTGATAATAAAATGACACTAATGCCAAAAGGACAATGATAAGTGCCAAAAGGACACTGATGCTAAAAGGACACTGATGCCAAAAGGACATTGATGCCAAAAGGACACTGATGCTAAAAGGACACTAATGCCAAAAGGACAATGATAAGTGCCAAAAGGACACTGATGCTAAAAGGACACTAATGCCAAAAGGACAATGATAAGTGCCAAAAGGACACTGATGCTAAAAGGACACTAACGCCAAAAGGACAATGATAAGTGCCAAAAGGACACTGATGCTAAAAGGACACTAATGCCAAAAGGACAATGATAAGTGCCAAAAGGACACTGATGCTAAAAGGACACTAATGCCAAAAGGACAATGATAAGTGCCAAAAGGACACTGATGCTAAAAGGACACTAATGCCAAAAGGACAATGATAAGTGCCAAAAGGACACTGATGCTAAAAGGACACTAATGCCAAAAGGACAATGATAAGTGCCAAAATGACACTGATGCTAAAAGGACACTAATGCCAAAAGGACAATGATAAGTGCCAAAAGGACACTGATGCTAAAAGGACACTAATGCCAAAAGGACAATGATAAGTGCCAAAAGGACACTGATGCTAAAAGGACACTAATGCCAAAAGGACAATGATAAGTGCCAAAAGGACACTGATGCTAAAAGGACACTGATGCCAAAAGGACATTGATGCCAAAAGGACACTGATGCCAAAAGGACACTAATGCCAAAAGGACACTAATGCCAAAAGGACAATGATAAGTGCCAAAAGGACACTGATGCTAAAAGGACACTAATGCCAAAAGGACAATGATAAGTACCAAAAGGACACTGATGCTAAAAGGACACTAATGCCAAAACGACAATGATAAGTGCCAAAAGGACACTGATGCTAAAAGGACACTAATGCCAAAAGGACAATGATAAGTGCCAAAAGGACACTGATGCTAAAAGGACACTAATGCCAAAAGGACAATGATAAGTGCCAAAAGGACACTGATGCTAAAAGGACACTAATGCCAAAAGGACAATGATAAGTGCCAAAAGGACACTGATGCTAAAAGGACACTAATGCCAAAAGGACAATGATAAGTGCCAAAAGGACACTGATGCTAAAAGGACACTAATGCCAAAAGGACAATGATAAGTGCCAAAAGGACACTGATGCTAAAAGGACACTGATGCCAAAAGGACATTGATGCCAAAAGGACACTGATGCCAAAAGGACACTAATGCCAAAAGGACAATGATAAGTGCCAAAAGGACACTGATGCTAAAAGGACACTAATGCCAAAAGGACAATGATAAGTGCCAAAAGGACACTGATGCTAAAAGGACACTAATGCCAAAAGGACAATGATAAGTGCCAAAAGGACACTGATGCTAAAAGGACACTAATGCCAAAAGGACAATGATAAGTGCCAAAAGGACACTGATGCTAAAAGGACACTAATGCCAAAAGGACAATGATAAGTGCCAAAAGGACACTGATGCTAAAAGGACACTAATGCCAAAAGGACAATGATAAGTGCCAAAAGGACACTGATGCTAAAAGGACACTAATGCCAAAAGGACAATGATAAGTGCCAAAAGGACACTGATGCTAAAAGGACACTGATGCCAAAAGGACATTGATGCCAAAAGGACACTGATGCCAAAAGGACACTAATGCCAAAAGGACAATGATAAGTGCCAAAAGGACACTGATGCTAAAAGGACACTAATGCCAAAAGGACAATGATAAGTGCCAAAAGGACACTGATGCTAAAAGGACACTGATGCCAAAAGGACATTGATGCCAAAAGGACACTGATGCCAAAAGGACACTGATGCCAAAAGGACACTGATGCCAAAAGGACATTGATGCCAAAAGGACACTGATGCCAAAAGGACACTAATGCCAAAAGGCCAATGATAACTGGGGTTATGTTTGTAACCTATAAGTGCCAAAAGGACACTGATGCCAAAAGGACACTAATGCCAAAAGGACAATGATAAGTGCCAAAAGGACACTGATGCTAAAAGGACACTGATGCCAAAAGGACAATGATAAGTGCCAAAAGGACACTGATGGTAAAAGGACACTGATGCCAAAAGGACATTGATGCCAAAAGGACACTGATGCCAAAAGGACACTAATGCCAAAAGGACAATGATAAGTGCCAAAAGGACACTGATGCTAAAAGGACACTAATGCCAAAAGGACAATGATAAGTGCCAAAAGGACACTGATGCTAAAAGGACACTAATGCCAAAAGGACAATGATAAGTGCCAAAATGACACTGATGCTAAAAGGACACTAATGCCAAAAGGACAATGATAAGTGCCAAAAGGACACTGATGCTAAAAGGACACTAATGCCAAAAGGACAATGATAAGTGCCAAAAGGACACTGATGCTAAAAGGACACTAATGCCAAAAGGACAATGATAAGTGCCAAAAGGACACTGATGCTAAAAGGACACTGATGCCAAAAGGACACTGATGCCAAAAGGACACTAATGCCAAAAGGACACTAATGCCAAAAGGACAATGATAAGTGCCAAAAGGACACTGATGCTAAAAGGACACTAATGCCAAAAGGACAATGATAAGTGCCAAAAGGACACTGATGCTAAAAGGACACTAATGCCAAAAGGACAATGATAAGTGCCAAAAGGACACTGATGCTAAAAGGACACTAATGCCAAAAGGACAATGATAAGTGCCAAAAGGACACTGATGCTAAAAGGACACTAATGCCAAAAGGACAATGATAAGTGCCAAAAGGACACTGATGCTAAAAGGACACTAATGCCAAAAGGACAATGATAAGTGCCAAAAGGACACTGATGCTAAAAGGACACTAATGCCAAAAGGACAATGATAAGTGCCAAAAGGACACTGATGCTAAAAGGACACTAATGCCAAAAGGACAATGATAAGTGCCAAAAGGACACTGATGCTAAAAGGACACTGATGCCAAAAGGACATTGATGCCAAAAGGACACTGATGCCAAAAGGACACTAATGCCAAAAGGACAATGATAAGTGCCAAAAGGACACTGATGCTAAAAGGACACTAATGCCAAAAGGACAATGATAAGTGCCAAAAGGACACTGATGCTAAAAGGACACTAATGCCAAAAGGACAATGATAAGTGCCAAAAGGACACTGATGCTAAAAGGACACTAATGCCAAAAGGACAATGATAAGTGCCAAAAGGACACTGATGCTAAAAGGACACTAATGCCAAAAGGACAATGATAAGTGCCAAAAGGACACTGATGCTAAAAGGACACTAATGCCAAAAGGACAATGATAAGTGCCAAAGGGACACTGATGCTAAAAGGACACTAATGCCAAAAGGACAATGATAAGTGCCAAAAGGACACTGATGCTAAAAGGACACTAATGCCAAAAGGACAATGATAAGTGCCAAAAGGACACTGATGCTAAAAGGACACTAATGCCAAAAGGACAATGATAAGCGCCAAAAGGACACTGATGCTAAAAGGACACTGATGCCAAAAGGACATTGATGCCAAAAGGACACTGATGCCAAAAGGACACTAATGCCAAAAGGACAATGATAAGTGCCAAAAGGACACTGATGCTAAAAGGACACTAATGCCAAAAGGACAATGATAAGTGCCAAAAGGACACTGATGCTAAAAGGACACTGATGCCAAAAGGACATTGATGCCAAAAGGACACTGATGCCAAAAGGACACTGATGCCAAAAGGACACTGATGCCAAAAGGACACTGATGCCAAAAGGACACTGATGCCAAAAGGACACTAATGCCAAAAGGCCAATGATAACTGGGGTTATGTTTGTAACCTATAAGTGCCAAAAGGACACTGATGCCAAAAGGACACTAATGCCAAAAGGACAATGATAAGTGCCAAAAGGACACTGATGCTAAAAGGACACTGATGCCAAAAGGACAATGATAAGTGCCAAAAGGACACTGATGGTAAAAGGACACTGATGCCAAAAGGACATTGATGCCAAAAGGACACTGATGCCAAAAGGACACTAATGCCAAAAGGACAATGATAAGTGCCAAAAGGACACTGATGCTAAAAGGACACTAATGCCAAAAGGACAATGATAAGTGCCAAAAGGACACTGATGCTAAAAGGACACTAATGCCAAAAGGACAATGATAAGTGCCAAAAGGACACTGATGCTAAAAGGACACTAATGCCAAAAGGACAATGATAAGTGCCAAAAGGACACTGATGCTAAAAGGACACTAATGCCAAAAGGACAATGATAAGTGCCAAAAGGACACTGATGCTAAAAGGACACTAATGCCAAAAGGACAATGATAAGTGCCAAAAGGACACTGATGCTAAAAGGACACTAATGCCAAAAGGACAATGATAAGTGCCAAAAGGACACTGATGCTAAAAGGACACTAATGCCAAAAGGACAATGATAAGTGCCAAAAGGACACTGATGCTAAAAGGACACTAATGCCAAAAGGACAATGATAAGTGCCAAAAGGACACTGATGCTAAAAGGACACTGATGCCAAAAGGACATTGATGCCAAAAGGACACTGATGCCAAAAGGACACTAATGCCAAAAGGACAATGATAAGTGCCAAAAGGACACTGATGCTAAAAGGACACTAATGCCAAAAGGACAATGATAAGTGCCAAAAGGACACTGATGCTAAAAGGACACTGATGCCAAAAGGACATTGATGCCAAAAGGACACTGATGCCAAAAGGACACTGATGCCAAAAGGACACTGATGCCAAAAGGACATTGATGCCAAAAGGACACTGATGCCAAAAGGACACTAATGCCAAAAGGCCAATGATAACTGGGGTTATGTTTGTAACCTATAAGTGCCAAAAGGACACTGATGCCAAAAGGACACTAATGCCAAAAGGACAATGATAAGTGCCAAAAGGACACTGATGCTAAAAGGACACTGATGCCAAAAGGACAATGATAAGTGCCAAAAGGACACTGATGGTAAAAGGACACTGATGCCAAAAGGACATTGATGCCAAAAGGACACTGATGCCAAAAGGACACTAATGCCAAAAGGACAATGATAAGTGCCAAAAGGACACTGATGCTAAAAGGACACTAATGCCAAAAGGACAATGATAAGTGCCAAAAGGACACTGATGCTAAAAGGACACTAATGCCAAAAGGACAATGATAAGTGCCAAAATGACACTGATGCTAAAAGGACACTAATGCCAAAAGGACAATGATAAGTGCCAAAAGGACACTGATGCTAAAAGGACACTAATGCCAAAAGGACAATGATAAGTGCCAAAAGGACACTGATGCTAAAAGGACACTAATGCCAAAAGGACAATGATAAGTGCCAAAAGGACACTGATGCTAAAAGGACACTGATGCCAAAAGGACACTGATGCCAAAAGGACACTAATGCCAAAAGGACACTAATGCCAAAAGGACAATGATAAGTGCCAAAAGGACACTGATGCTAAAAGGACACTAATGCCAAAAGGACAATGATAAGTGCCAAAAGGACACTGATGCTAAAAGGACACTAATGCCAAAAGGACAATGATAAGTGCCAAAAGGACACTGATGCTAAAAGGACACTGATGCCAAAAGGACATTGATGCCAAAAGGACACTGATGCCAAAAGGACACTAATGCCAAAAGGACAATGATAAGTGCCAAAAGGACACTGATGCTAAAAGGACACTAATGCCAAAAGTACAATGATAAGTGCCAAAAGGACACTGATGCTAAAAGGACACTGATGCCAAAAGGACATTGATGCCAAAAGGACACTGATGCCAAAAGGACACTGATGCCAAAAGGACACTGATGCCAAAAGGACACTGATGCCAAAAGGACATTGATGCCAAAAGGACACTAATGCCAAAAGGACACTAATGCCAAAAGGCCAATGATAACTGGGGTTATGTTTGTAACCTATAAGTGCCAAAAGGACACTGATGCCAAAAGGACACTAATGCCAAAAGGACAATGATAAGTGCCAAAAGGACACTGATGCTAAAAGGACACTGATGCCAAAAGGACAATGATAAGTGCCAAAAGGACACTGATGGTAAAAGGACACTGATGCCAAAAGGACATTGATGCCAAAAGGACACTGATGCCAAAAGGACACTAATGCCAAAAGGACAATGATAAGTGCCAAAAGGACACTGATGCTAAAAGGACACTAATGCCAAAAGGACAATAATAAGTGCCAAAAGGACACTGATGCTAAAAGGACACTGATGCCAAAAGGACATTGATGCCAAAAGGACACTGATGCCAAAAGGACACTAATGCCAAAAGGACAATGATAAGTGCCAAAAGGACACTGATGCTAAAAGGACACTAATGCCAAAAGGACAATGATAAGTGCCAAAAGGACACTGATGCTAAAAGGACACTAATGCCAAAAGGACAATGATAAGTGCCAAAAGGACACTGATAATAAAATGACACTAATGCCAAAAGGACAATGATAAGTGCCAAAAGGACACTGATGCTAAAAGGACACTGATGCCAAAAGGACATTGATGCCAAAAGGACACTGATGCTAAAAGGACACTAATGCCAAAAGGACAATGATAAGTGCCAAAAGGACACTGATGCTAAAAGGACACTAATGCCAAAAGGACAATGATAAGTGCCAAAAGGACACTGATGCTAAAAGGACACTAATGCCAAAAGGACAATGATAAGTGCCAAAAGGACACTGATGCTAAAAGGACACTAATGCCAAAAGGACAATGATAAGTGCCAAAAGGACACTGATGCTAAAAGGACACTAATGCCAAAAGGACAATGATAAGTGCCAAAAGGACACTGATGCTAAAAGGACACTGATGCCAAAAGGACACTGATGCCAAAAGGACACTGATGCCAAAAGGACATTGATGCCAAAAGGACACTGATGCCAAAAGGACACTAATGCCAAAAGGCCAATGATAACTGGGGTTATGTTTGTAACCTATAAGTGCCAAAAGGACACTGATGCCAAAAGGACACTAATGCCAAAAGGACAATGATAAGTGCCAAAAGGACACTGATGCTAAAAGGACACTGATGCCAAAAGGACAATGATAAGTGCCAAAAGGACACTGATGGTAAAAGGACACTGATGCCAAAAGGACATTGATGCCAAAAGGACACTGATGCCAAAAGGACACTAATGCCAAAAGGACAATGATAAGTGCCAAAAGGACACTGATGCTAAAAGGACACTAATGCCAAAAGGACAATGATAAGTGCCAAAAGGACACTGATGCTAAAAGGACACTAATGCCAAAAGGACAATGATAAGTGCCAAAATGACACTGATGCTAAAAGGACACTAATGCCAAAAGGACAATGATAAGTGCCAAAAGGACACTGATGCTAAAAGGACACTAATGCCAAAAGGACAATGATAAGTGCCAAAAGGACACTGATGCTAAAAGGACACTAATGCCAAAAGGACAATGATAAGTGCCAAAAGGACACTGATGCTAAAAGGACACTGATGCCAAAAGGACACTGATGCCAAAAGGACACTAATGCCAAAAGGACACTAATGCCAAAAGGACAATGATAAGTGCCAAAAGGACACTGATGCTAAAAGGACACTAATGCCAAAAGGACAATGATAAGTGCCAAAAGGACACTGATGCTAAAAGGACACTAATGCCAAAAGGACAATGATAAGTGCCAAAAGGACACTGATGCTAAAAGGACACTGATGCCAAAAGGACATTGATGCCAAAAGGACACTGATGCCAAAAGGACACTAATGCCAAAAGGACAATGATAAGTGCCAAAAGGACACTGATGCTAAAAGGACACTAATGCCAAAAGTACAATGATAAGTGCCAAAAGGACACTGATGCTAAAAGGACACTGATGCCAAAAGGACATTGATGCCAAAAGGACACTGATGCCAAAAGGACACTGATGCCAAAAGGACACTGATGCCAAAAGGACACTGATGCCAAAAGGACATTGATGCCAAAAGGACACTAATGCCAAAAGGACACTAATGCCAAAAGGCCAATGATAACTGGGGTTATGTTTGTAACCTATAAGTGCCAAAAGGACACTGATGCCAAAAGGACACTAATGCCAAAAGGACAATGATAAGTGCCAAAAGGACACTGATGCTAAAAGGACACTGATGCCAAAAGGACAATGATAAGTGCCAAAAGGACACTGATGGTAAAAGGACACTGATGCCAAAAGGACATTGATGCCAAAAGGACACTGATGCCAAAAGGACACTAATGCCAAAAGGACAATGATAAGTGCCAAAAGGACACTGATGCTAAAAGGACACTAATGCCAAAAGGACAATAATAAGTGCCAAAAGGACACTGATGCTAAAAGGACACTGATGCCAAAAGGACATTGATGCCAAAAGGACACTGATGCCAAAAGGACACTAATGCCAAAAGGACAATGATAAGTGCCAAAAGGACACTGATGCTAAAAGGACACTAATGCCAAAAGGACAATGATAAGTGCCAAAAGGACACTGATGCTAAAAGGACACTAATGCCAAAAGGACAATGATAAGTGCCAAAAGGACACTGATAATAAAATGACACTAATGCCAAAAGGACAATGATAAGTGCCAAAAGGACACTGATGCTAAAAGGACACTGATGCCAAAAGGACATTGATGCCAAAAGGACACTGATGCTAAAAGGACACTAATGCCAAAAGGACAATGATAAGTGCCAAAAGGACACTGATGCTAAAAGGACACTAATGCCAAAAGGACAATGATAAGTGCCAAAAGGACACTGATGCTAAAAGGACACTAATGCCAAAAGGACAATGATAAGTGCCAAAAGGACACTGATGCTAAAAGGACACTAATGCCAAAAGGACAATGATAAGTGCCAAAAGGACACTGATGCTAAAAGGACACTAATGCCAAAAGGACAATGATAAGTGCCAAAAGGACACTGATGCTAAAAGGACACTAATGCCAAAAGGACAATGATAAGTGCCAAAAGGACACTGATGCTAAAAGGACACTAATGCCAAAAGGACAATGATAAGTGCCAAAATGACACTGATGCTAAAAGGACACTAATGCCAAAAGGACAATGATAAGTGCCAAAAGGACACTGATGCTAAAAGGACACTAATGCCAAAAGGACAATGATAAGTGCCAAAAGGACACTGATGCTAAAAGGACACTAATGCCAAAAGGACAATGATAAGTGCCAAAAGGACACTGATGCTAAAAGGACACTGATGCCAAAAGGACATTGATGCCAAAAGGACACTGATGCCAAAAGGACACTAATGCCAAAAGGACACTAATGCCAAAAGGACAATGATAAGTGCCAAAAGGACACTGATGCTAAAAGGACACTAATGCCAAAAGGACAATGATAAGTACCAAAAGGACACTGATGCTAAAAGGACACTAATGCCAAAACGACAATGATAAGTGCCAAAAGGACACTGATGCTAAAAGGACACTAATGCCAAAAGGACAATGATAAGTGCCAAAAGGACACTGATGCTAAAAGGACACTAATGCCAAAAGGACAATGATAAGTGCCAAAAGGACACTGATGCTAAAAGGACACTAATGCCAAAAGGACAATGATAAGTGCCAAAAGGACACTGATGCTAAAAGGACACTAATGCCAAAAGGACAATGATAAGTGCCAAAAGGACACTGATGCTAAAAGGACACTAATGCCAAAAGGACAATGATAAGTGCCAAAAGGACACTGATGCTAAAAGGACACTGATGCCAAAAGGACATTGATGCCAAAAGGACACTGATGCCAAAAGGACACTAATGCCAAAAGGACAATGATAAGTGCCAAAAGGACACTGATGCTAAAAGGACACTAATGCCAAAAGGACAATGATAAGTGCCAAAAGGACACTGATGCTAAAAGGACACTAATGCCAAAAGGACAATGATAAGTGCCAAAAGGACACTGATGCTAAAAGGACACTAATGCCAAAAGGACAATGATAAGTGCCAAAAGGACACTGATGCTAAAAGGACACTAATGCCAAAAGGACAATGATAAGTGCCAAAAGGACACTGATGCTAAAAGGACACTAATGCCAAAAGGACAATGATAAGTGCCAAAAGGACACTGATGCTAAAAGGACACTAATGCCAAAAGGACAATGATAAGTGCCAAAAGGACACTGATGCTAAAAGGACACTAATGCCAAAAGGACAATGATAAGTGCCAAAAGGACACTGATGCTAAAAGGACACTGATGCCAAAAGGACATTGATGCCAAAAGGACACTGATGCCAAAAGGACACTAATGCCAAAAGGACAATGATAAGTGCCAAAAGGACACTGATGCTAAAAGGACACTAATGCCAAAAGGACAATGATAAGTGCCAAAAGGACACTGATGCTAAAAGGACACTGATGCCAAAAGGACATTGATGCCAAAAGGACACTGATGCCAAAAGGACACTGATGCCAAAAGGACACTGATGCCAAAAGGACATTGATGCCAAAAGGACACTGATGCCAAAAGGACACTAATGCCAAAAGGCCAATGATAACTGGGGTTATGTTTGTAACCTATAAGTGCCAAAAGGACACTGATGCCAAAAGGACACTAATGCCAAAAGGACAATGATAAGTGCCAAAAGGACACTGATGCTAAAAGGACACTGATGCCAAAAGGACAATGATAAGTGCCAAAAGGACACTGATGGTAAAAGGACACTGATGCCAAAAGGACATTGATGCCAAAAGGACACTGATGCCAAAAGGACACTAATGCCAAAAGGACAATGATAAGTGCCAAAAGGACACTGATGCTAAAAGGACACTAATGCCAAAAGGACAATGATAAGTGCCAAAAGGACACTGATGCTAAAAGGACACTGATGCCAAAAGGACATTGATGCCAAAAGGACACTGATGCCAAAAGGACACTAATGCCAAAAGGACAATGATAAGTGCCAAAAGGACACTGATGCTAAAAGGACACTAATGCCAAAAGGACAATGATAAGTGCCAAAAGGACACTGATGCTAAAAGGACACTAATGCCAAAAGGACAATGATAAGTGCCAAAAGGACACTGATGCTAAAAGGACACTAATGCCAAAAGGACAATGATAAGTGCCAAAAGGACACTGATGCTAAAAGGACACTAATGCCAAAAGGACAATGATAAGTGCCAAAAGGACACTGATGCTAAAAGGACACTAATGCCAAAAGGACAATGATAAGTGCCAAAAGGACACTGATGCTAAAAGGACACTAATGCCAAAAGGACAATGATAAGTGCCAAAAGGACACTGATGCTAAAAGGACACTAATGCCAAAAGGACAATGATAAGTGCCAAAAGGACACTGATGCTAAAAGGACACTGATGCCAAAAGGACATTGATGCCAAAAGGACACTGATGCCAAAAGGACACTAATGCCAAAAGGACAATGATAAGTGCCAAAAGGACACTGATGCTAAAAGGACACTAATGCCAAAAGGACAATGATAAGTGCCAAAAGGACACTGATGCTAAAAGGACAATGATGCCAAAAGGACATTGATGCCAAAAGGACACTGATGCCAAAAGGACACTGATACCAAAAGGACACTGATGCCAAAAGGACATTGATGCCAAAAGGACACTGATGCCAAAAGGACACTAATGCCAAAAGGCCAATGATAACTGGGGTTATGTTTGTAACCTATAAGTGCCAAAAGGACACTGATGCCAAAAGGACACTAATGCCAAAAGGACAATGATAAGTGCCAAAAGGACACTGATGCTAAAAGGACACTGATGCCAAAAGGACAATGATAAGTGCCAAAAGGACACTGATGGTAAAAGGACACTGATGCCAAAAGGACATTGATGCCAAAAGGACACTGATGCCAAAAGGACACTAATGCCAAAAGGACAATGATAAGTGCCAAAAGGACACTGATGCTAAAAGGACACTAATGCCAAAAGGACAATGATAAGTGCCAAAAGGACACTGATGCTAAAAGGACACTAATGCCAAAAGGACAATGATAAGTGCCAAAATGACACTGATGCTAAAAGGACACTAATGCCAAAAGGACAATGATAAGTGCCAAAAGGACACTGATGCTAAAAGGACACTAATGCCAAAAGGACAATGATAAGTGCCAAAAGGACACTGATGCTAAAAGGACACTAATGCCAAAAGGACAATGATAAGTGCCAAAAGGACACTGATGCTAAAAGGACACTGATGCCAAAAGGACACTGATGCCAAAAGGACACTAATGCCAAAAGGACACTAATGCCAAAAGGACAATGATAAGTGCCAAAAGGACACTGATGCTAAAAGGACACTAATGCCAAAAGGACAATGATAAGTGCCAAAAGGACACTGATGCTAAAAGGACACTAATGCCAAAAGGACAATGATAAGTGCCAAAAGGACACTGATGCTAAAAGGACACTAATGCCAAAAGGACAATGATAAGTGCCAAAAGGACACTGATGCTAAAAGGACACTAATGCCAAAAGGACAATGATAAGTGCCAAAAGGACACTGATGCTAAAAGGACACTAATGCCAAAAGGACAATGATAAGTGCCAAAAGGACACTGATGCTAAAAGGACACTAATGCCAAAAGGACAATGATAAGTGCCAAAAGGACACTGATGCTAAAAGGACACTGATGCCAAAAGGACATTGATGCCAAAAGGACACTGATGCCAAAAGGACACTAATGCCAAAAGGACAATGATAAGTGCCAAAAGGACACTGATGCTAAAAGGACACTAATGCCAAAAGGACAATGATAAGTGCCAAAAGGACACTGATGCTAAAAGGACACTAATGCCAAAAGGACAATGATAAGTGCCAAAAGGACACTGATGCTAAAAGGACACTAATGCCAAAAGGACAATGATAAGTGCCAAAAGGACACTGATGCTAAAAGGACACTAATGCCAAAAGGACAATGATAAGTGCCAAAAGGACACTGATGCTAAAAGGACACTAATGCCAAAAGGACAATGATAAGTGCCAAAGGGACACTGATGCTAAAAGGACACTAATGCCAAAAGGACAATGATAAGTGCCAAAAGGACACTGATGCTAAAAGGACACTAATGCCAAAAGGACAATGATAAGTGCCAAAAGGACACTGATGCTAAAAGGACACTAATGCCAAAAGGACAATGATAAGTGCCAAAAGGACACTGATGCTAAAAGGACACTGATGCCAAAAGGACATTGATGCCAAAAGGACACTGATGCCAAAAGGACACTAATGCCAAAAGGACAATGATAAGTGCCAAAAGGACACTGATGCTAAAAGGACACTAATGCCAAAAGGACAATGATAAGTGCCAAAAGGACACTGATGCTAAAAGGACACTGATGCCAAAAGGACATTGATGCCAAAAGGACACTGATGCCAAAAGGACACTGATGCCAAAAGGACACTGATGCCAAAAGGACACTGATGCCAAAAGGACATTGATGCCAAAAGGACACTGATGCCAAAAGGACACTAATGCCAAAAGGCCAATGATAACTGGGGTTATGTTTGTAACCTATAAGTGCCAAAAGGACACTGATGCCAAAAGGACACTAATGCCAAAAGGACAATGATAAGTGCCAAAAGGACACTGATGCTAAAAGGACACTGATGCCAAAAGGACAATGATAAGTGCCAAAAGGACACTGATGCTAAAAGGACACTGATGCCAAAAGGACATTGATGCCAAAAGGACACTGATGCCAAAAGGACACTGATGCCAAAAGGACACTGATGCCAAAAGGACACTGATGCCAAAAGGACACTAATGCCAAAAGGCCAATGATAACTGGGGTTATGTTTGTAACCTATAAGTGCCAAAAGGACACTGATGCCAAAAGGACACTAATGCCAAAAGGACAATGATAAGTGCCAAAAGGACACTGATGCTAAAAGGACACTGATGCCAAAAGGACAATGATAAGTGCCAAAAGGACACTGATGGTAAAAGGACACTGATGCCAAAAGGACATTGATGCCAAAAGGACACTGATGCCAAAAGGACACTAATGCCAAAAGGACAATGATAAGTGCCAAAAGGACACTGATGCTAAAAGGACACTAATGCCAAAAGGACAATGATAAGTGCCAAAAGGACACTGATGCTAAAAGGACACTAATGCCAAAAGGACAATGATAAGTGCCAAAAGGACACTGATGCTAAAAGGACACTAATGCCAAAAGGACAATGATAAGTGCCAAAAGGACACTGATGCTAAAAGGACACTAATGCCAAAAGGACAATGATAAGTGCCAAAAGGACACTGATGCTAAAAGGACACTAATGCCAAAAGGACAATGATAAGTGCCAAAAGGACACTGATGCTAAAAGGACACTAATGCCAAAAGGACAATGATAAGTGCCAAAAGGACACTGATGCTAAAAGGACACTGATGCCAAAAGGACATTGATGCCAAAAGGACACTGATGCCAAAAGGACACTAATGCCAAAAGGACAATGATAAGTGCCAAAAGGACACTGATGCTAAAAGGACACTAATGCCAAAAGGACAATGATAAGTGCCAAAAGGACACTGATGCTAAAAGGACACTAATGCCAAAAGGACAATGATAAGTGCCAAAAGGACACTGATGCTAAAAGGACACTAATGCCAAAAGGACAATGATAAGTGCCAAAAGGACACTGATGCTAAAAGGACACTAATGCCAAAAGGACAATGATAAGTGCCAAAAGGACACTGATGCTAAAAGGACACTAATGCCAAAAGGACAATGATAAGTGCCAAAGGGACACTGATGCTAAAAGGACACTAATGCCAAAAGGACAATGATAAGTGCCAAAAGGACACTGATGCTAAAAGGACACTAATGCCAAAAGGACAATGATAAGTGCCAAAAGGACACTGATGCTAAAAGGACACTAATGCCAAAAGGACAATGATAAGTGCCAAAAGGACACTGATGCTAAAAGGACACTGATGCCAAAAGGACATTGATGCCAAAAGGACACTGATGCCAAAAGGACACTAATGCCAAAAGGACAATGATAAGTGCCAAAAGGACACTGATGCTAAAAGGACACTAATGCCAAAAGGACAATGATAAGTGCCAAAAGGACACTGATGCTAAAAGGACACTGATGCCAAAAGGACATTGATGCCAAAAGGACACTGATGCCAAAAGGACACTGATGCCAAAAGGACACTGATGCCAAAAGGACACTGATGCCAAAAGGACATTGATGCCAAAAGGACACTGATGCCAAAAGGACACTAATGCCAAAAGGCCAATGATAACTGGGGTTATGTTTGTAACCTATAAGTGCCAAAAGGACACTGATGCCAAAAGGACACTAATGCCAAAAGGACAATGATAAGTGCCAAAAGGACACTGATGCTAAAAGGACACTGATGCCAAAAGGACAATGATAAGTGCCAAAAGGACACTGATGGTAAAAGGACACTGATGCCAAAAGGACATTGATGCCAAAAGGACACTGATGCCAAAAGGACACTAATGCCAAAAGGACAATGATAAGTGCCAAAAGGACACTGATGCTAAAAGGACACTAATGCCAAAAGGACAATGATAAGTGCCAAAAGGACACTGATGCTAAAAGGACACTAATGCCAAAAGGACAATGATAAGTGCCAAAAGGACACTGATGCTAAAAGGACACTAATGCCAAAAGGACAATGATAAGTGCCAAAAGGACACTGATGCTAAAAGGACACTAATGCCAAAAGGACAATGATAAGTGCCAAAAGGACACTGATGCTAAAAGGACACTAATGCCAAAAGGACAATGATAAGTGCCAAAAGGACACTGATGCTAAAAGGACACTAATGCCAAAAGGACATTGATGCCAAAAGGACACTGATGCCAAAAGGACACTAATGCCAAAAGGACAATGATAAGTGCCAAAAGGACACTGATGCTAAAAGGACACTAATGCCAAAAGGACAATGATAAGTGCCAAAAGGACACTGATGCTAAAAGGACACTGATGCCAAAAGGACATTGATGCCAAAAGGACACTGATGCCAAAAGGACACTGATGCCAAAAGGACACTGATGCCAAAAGGACACTGATGCCAAAAGGACACTAATGCCAAAAGGCCAATGATAACTGGGGTTATGTTTGTAACCTATAAGTGCCAAAAGGACACTGATGCCAAAAGGACACTAATGCCAAAAGGACAATGATAAGTGCCAAAAGGACACTGATGCTAAAAGGACACTGATGCCAAAAGGACAATGATAAGTGCCAAAAGGACACTGATGGTAAAAGGACACTGATGCCAAAAGGACATTGATGCCAAAAGGACACTGATGCCAAAAGGACACTAATGCCAAAAGGACAATGATAAGTGCCAAAAGGACACTGATGCTAAAAGGACACTAATGCCAAAAGGACAATGATAAGTGCCAAAAGGACACTGATGCTAAAAGGACACTGATGCCAAAAGGACATTGATGCCAAAAGGACACTGATGCCAAAAGGACACTAATGCCAAAAGGACAATGATAAGTGCCAAAAGGACACTGATGCTAAAAGGACACTAATGCCAAAAGAACAATGATAAGTGCCAAAAGGACACTGATGCTAAAAGGACACTAATGCCAAAAGGACAATGATAAGTGCCAAAAGGACACTGATGCTAAAAGGACACTAATGCCAAAAGGACAATGATAAGTGCCAAAAGGACACTGATGCTAAAAGGACACTAATGCCAAAAGGACAATGATAAGTGCCAAAAGGACACTGATGCTAAAAGGACACTAATGCCAAAAGGACAATGATAAGTGCCAAAAGGACACTGATGCTAAAAGGACACTAATGCCAAAAGGACAATGATAAGTGCCAAAAGGACACTGATGCTAAAAGGACACTAATGCCAAAAGGACAATGATAAGTGCCAAAAGGACACTGATGCTAAAAGGACACTAATGCCAAAAGGACAATGATAAGTGCCAAAAGGACACTGATGCTAAAAGGACACTGATGCCAAAAGGACATTGATGCCAAAAGGACACTGATGCCAAAAGGACACTAATGCCAAAAGGACAATGATAAGTGCCAAAAGGACACTGATGCTAAAAGGACACTAATGCCAAAAGGACAATGATAAGTGCCAAAAGGACACTGATGCTAAAAGGACACTAATGCCAAAAGGACAATGATAAGTGCCAAAAGGACACTGATGCTAAAAGGACACTAATGCCAAAAGGACAATGATAAGTGCCAAAAGGACACTGATGCTAAAAGGACACTAATGCCAAAAGGACAATGATAAGTGCCAAAAGGACACTGATGCTAAAAGGACACTAATGCCAAAAGGACAATGATAAGTGCCAAAAGGACACTGATGCTAAAAGGACACTAATGCCAAAAGGACAATGATAAGTGCCAAAAGGACACTGATGCTAAAAGGACACTAATGCCAAAAGGACAATGATAAGTGCCAAAAGGACACTGATGCTAAAAGGACACTGATGCCAAAAGGACATTGATGCCAAAAGGACACTGATGCCAAAAGGACACTAATGCCAAAAGGACAATGATAAGTGCCAAAAGGACACTGATGCTAAAAGGACACTAATGCCAAAAGGACAATGATAAGTGCCAAAAGGACACTGATGCTAAAAGGACACTAATGCCAAAAGGACAATGATAAGTGCCAAAAGGACACTGATGCTAAAAGGACACTAATGCCAAAAGGACAATGATAAGTGCCAAAAGGACACTGATGCTAAAAGGACACTAATGCCAAAAGGACAATGATAAGTGCCAAAAGGACACTGATGCTAAAAGGACACTGATGCCAAAAGGACATTGATGCCAAAAGGACACTGATGCCAAAAGGACACTAATGCCAAAAGGACAATGATAAGTGCCAAAAGGACACTGATGCTAAAAGGACACTAATGCCAAAAGGACAATGATAAGTGCCAAAAGGACACTGATGCTAAAAGGACACTAATGCCAAAAGGACAATGATAAGTGCCAAAAGGACACTGATGCTAAAAGGACACTAATGCCAAAAGGACAATGATAAGTGCCAAAAGGACACTGATGCTAAAAGGACACTAATGCCAAAAGGACAATGATAAGTGCCAAAAGGACACTGATGCTAAAAGGACACTAATGCCAAAAGGACAATGATAAGTGCCAAAAGGACACTGATGCTAAAAGGACACTAATGCCAAAAGGACAATGATAAGTGCCAAAAGGACACTGATGCTAAAAGGACACTAATGCCAAAAGGACAATGATAAGTGCCAAAAGGACACTGATGCTAAAAGGACACTGATGCCAAAAGGACATTGATGCCAAAAGGACACTGATGCCAAAAGGACACTAATGCCAAAAGGACAATGATAAGTGCCAAAAGGACACTGATGCTAAAAGGACACTAATGCCAAAAGGACAATGATAAGTGCCAAAAGGACACTGATGCTAAAAGGACACTGATGCCAAAAGGACATTGATGCCAAAAGGACACTGATGCCAAAAGGACACTGATGCCAAAAGGACACTGATGCCAAAAGGACATTGATGCCAAAAGGACACTGATGCCAAAAGGACACTAATGCCAAAAGGCCAATGATAACTGGGGTTATGTTTGTAACCTATAAGTGCCAAAAGGACACTGATGCCAAAAGGACACTAATGCCAAAAGGACAATGATAAGTGCCAAAAGGACACTGATGCTAAAAGGACACTGATGCCAAAAGGACAATGATAAGTGCCAAAAGGACACTGATGGTAAAAGGACACTGATGCCAAAAGGACATTGATGCCAAAAGGACACTGATGCCAAAAGGACACTAATGCCAAAAGGACAATGATAAGTGCCAAAAGGACACTGATGCTAAAAGGACACTAATGCCAAAAGGACAATGATAAGTGCCAAAAGGACACTGATGCTAAAAGGACACTGATGCCAAAAGGACATTGATGCCAAAAGGACACTGATGCCAAAAGGACACTAATGCCAAAAGGACAATGATAAGTGCCAAAAGGACACTGATGCTAAAAGGACACTAATGCCAAAAGGACAATGATAAGTGCCAAAAGGACACTGATGCTAAAAGGACACTAATGCCAAAAGGACAATGATAAGTGCCAAAAGGACACTGATGCTAAAAGGACACTAATGCCAAAAGGACAATGATAAGTGCCAAAAGGACACTGATGCTAAAAGGACACTAATGCCAAAAGGACAATGATAAGTGCCAAAAGGACACTGATGCTAAAAGGACACTAATGCCAAAAGGACAATGATAAGTGCCAAAAGGACACTGATGCTAAAAGGACACTAATGCCAAAAGGACAATGATAAGTGCCAAAAGGACACTGATGCTAAAAGGACACTAATGCCAAAAGGACAATGATAAGTGCCAAAAGGACACTGATGCTAAAAGGACACTGATGCCAAAAGGACATTGATGCCAAAAGGACACTGATGCCAAAAGGACACTAATGCCAAAAGGACAATGATAAGTGCCAAAAGGACACTGATGCTAAAAGGACACTAATGCCAAAAGGACAATGATAAGTGCCAAAAGGACACTGATGCTAAAAGGACACTGATGCCAAAAGGACATTGATGCCAAAAGGACACTGATGCCAAAAGGACACTGATGCCAAAAGGACACTGATGCCAAAAGGACATTGATGCCAAAAGGACACTGATGCCAAAAGGACACTAATGCCAAAAGGCCAATGATAACTGGGGTTATGTTTGTAACCTATAAGTGCCAAAAGGACACTGATGCCAAAAGGACACTAATGCCAAAAGGACAATGATAAGTGCCAAAAGGACACTGATGCTAAAAGGACACTGATGCCAAAAGGACAATGATAAGTGCCAAAAGGACACTGATGGTAAAAGGACACTGATGCCAAAAGGACATTGATGCCAAAAGGACACTGATGCCAAAAGGACACTAATGCCAAAAGGACAATGATAAGTGCCAAAAGGACACTGATGCTAAAAGGACACTAATGCCAAAAGGACAATGATAAGTGCCAAAAGGACACTGATGCTAAAAGGACACTAATGCCAAAAGGACAATGATAAGTGCCAAAATGACACTGATGCTAAAAGGACACTAATGCCAAAAGGACAATGATAAGTGCCAAAAGGACACTGATGCTAAAAGGACACTAATGCCAAAAGGACAATGATAAGTGCCAAAAGGACACTGATGCTAAAAGGACACTAATGCCAAAAGGACAATGATAAGTGCCAAAAGGACACTGATGCTAAAAGGACACTGATGCCAAAAGGACACTGATGCCAAAAGGACACTAATGCCAAAAGGACACTAATGCCAAAAGGACAATGATAAGTGCCAAAAGGACACTGATGCTAAAAGGACACTAATGCCAAAAGGACAATGATAAGTGCCAAAAGGACACTGATGCTAAAAGGACACTAATGCCAAAAGGACAATGATAAGTGCCAAAAGGACACTGATGCTAAAAGGACACTAATGCCAAAAGGACAATGATAAGTGCCAAAAGGACACTGATGCTAAAAGGACACTAATGCCAAAAGGACAATGATAAGTGCCAAAAGGACACTGATGCTAAAAGGACACTAATGCCAAAAGGACAATGATAAGTGCCAAAAGGACACTGATGCTAAAAGGACACTAATGCCAAAAGGACAATGATAAGTGCCAAAAGGACACTGATGCTAAAAGGACACTAATGCCAAAAGGACAATGATAAGTGCCAAAAGGACACTGATGCTAAAAGGACACTGATGCCAAAAGGACATTGATGCCAAAAGGACACTGATGCCAAAAGGACACTAATGCCAAAAGGACAATGTTAAGTGCCAAAAGGACACTGATGCTAAAAGGACACTAATGCCAAAAGGACAATGATAAGTGCCAAAAGGACACTGATGCTAAAAGGACACTAATGCCAAAAGGACAATGATAAGTGCCAAAAGGACACTGATGCTAAAAGGACACTAATGCCAAAAGGACAATGATAAGTGCCAAAAGGACACTGATGCTAAAAGGACACTAATGCCAAAAGGACAATGATAAGTGCCAAAAGGACACTGATGCTAAAAGGACACTAATGCCAAAAGGACAATGATAAGTGCCAAAGGGACACTGATGCTAAAAGGACACTAATGCCAAAAGGACAATGATAAGTGCCAAAAGGACACTGATGCTAAAAGGACACTAATGCCAAAAGGACAATGATAAGTGCCAAAAGGACACTGATGCTAAAAGGACACTAATGCCAAAAGGACAATGATAAGTGCCAAAAGGACACTGATGCTAAAAGGACACTGATGCCAAAAGGACATTGATGCCAAAAGGACACTGATGCCAAAAGGACACTAATGCCAAAAGGACAATGATAAGTGCCAAAAGGACACTGATGCTAAAAGGACACTAATGCCAAAAGGACAATGATAAGTGCCAAAAGGACACTGATGCTAAAAGGACACTGATGCCAAAAGGACATTGATGCCAAAAGGACACTGATGCCAAAAGGACACTGATGCCAAAAGGACACTGATGCCAAAAGGACACTGATGCCAAAAGGACATTGATGCCAAAAGGACACTGATGCCAAAAGGACACTAATGCCAAAAGGCCAATGATAACTGGGGTTATGTTTGTAACCTATAAGTGCCAAAAGGACACTGATGCCAAAAGGACACTAATGCCAAAAGGACAATGATAAGTGCCAAAAGGACACTGATGCTAAAAGGACACTGATGCCAAAAGGACAATGATAAGTGCCAAAAGGACACTGATGGTAAAAGGACACTGATGCCAAAAGGACATTGATGCCAAAAGGACACTGATGCCAAAAGGACACTAATGCCAAAAGGACAATGATAAGTGCCAAAAGGACACTGATGCTAAAAGGACACTAATGCCAAAAGGACAATGATAAGTGCCAAAAGGACACTGATGCTAAAAGGACACTAATGCCAAAAGGACAATGATAAGTGCCAAAAGGACACTGATGCTAAAAGGACACTAATGCCAAAAGGACAATGATAAGTGCCAAAAGGACACTGATGCTAAAAGGACACTAATGCCAAAAGGACAATGATAAGTGCCAAAAGGACACTGATGCTAAAAGGACACTAATGCCAAAAGGACATTGATGCCAAAAGGACACTGATGCCAAAAGGACACTAATGCCAAAAGGACAATGATAAGTGCCAAAAGGACACTGATGCTAAAAGGACACTAATGCCAAAAGGACAATGATAAGTGCCAAAAGGACACTGATGCTAAAAGGACACTGATGCCAAAAGGACATTGATGCCAAAAGGACACTGATGCCAAAAGGACACTGATGCCAAAAGGACACTGATGCCAAAAGGACACTGATGCCAAAAGGACACTAATGCCAAAAGGCCAATGATAACTGGGGTTATGTTTGTAACCTATAAGTGCCAAAAGGACACTGATGCCAAAAGGACACTAATGCCAAAAGGACAATGATAAGTGCCAAAAGGACACTGATGCTAAAAGGACACTGATGCCAAAAGGACAATGATAAGTGCCAAAAGGACACTGATGGTAAAAGGACACTGATGCCAAAAGGACATTGATGCCAAAAGGACACTGATGCCAAAAGGACACTAATGCCAAAAGGACAATGATAAGTGCCAAAAGGACACTGATGCTAAAAGGACACTAATGCCAAAAGGACAATGATAAGTGCCAAAAGGACACTGATGCTAAAAGGACACTGATGCCAAAAGGACATTGATGCCAAAAGGACACTGATGCCAAAAGGACACTAATGCCAAAAGGACAATGATAAGTGCCAAAAGGACACTGATGCTAAAAGGACACTAATGCCAAAAGGACAATGATAAGTGCCAAAAGGACACTGATGCTAAAAGGACACTAATGCCAAAAGGACAATGATAAGTGCCAAAAGGACACTGATGCTAAAAGGACACTAATGCCAAAAGGACAATGATAAGTGCCAAAAGGACACTGATGCTAAAAGGACACTAATGCCAAAAGGACAATGATAAGTGCCAAAAGGACACTGATGCTAAAAGGACACTAATGCCAAAAGGACAATGATAAGTGCCAAAGGGACACTGATGCTAAAAGGACACTAATGCCAAAAGGACAATGATAAGTGCCAAAAGGACACTGATGCTAAAAGGACACTAATGCCAAAAGGACAATGATAAGTGCCAAAAGGACACTGATGCTAAAAGGACACTAATGCCAAAAGGACAATGATAAGTGCCAAAAGGACACTGATGCTAAAAGGACACTGATGCCAAAAGGACATTGATGCCAAAAGGACACTGATGCCAAAAGGACACTAATGCCAAAAGGACAATGATAAGTGCCAAAAGGACACTGATGCTAAAAGGACACTAATGCCAAAAGGACAATGATAAGTGCCAAAAGGACACTGATGCTAAAAGGACACTGATGCCAAAAGGACATTGATGCCAAAAGGACACTGATGCCAAAAGGACACTGATGCCAAAAGGACACTGATGCCAAAAGGACACTGATGCCAAAAGGACATTGATGCCAAAAGGACACTGATGCCAAAAGGACACTAATGCCAAAAGGCCAATGATAACTGGGGTTATGTTTGTAACCTATAAGTGCCAAAAGGACACTGATGCCAAAAGGACACTAATGCCAAAAGGACAATGATAAGTGCCAAAAGGACACTGATGCTAAAAGGACACTGATGCCAAAAGGACAATGATAAGTGCCAAAAGGACACTGATGGTAAAAGGACACTGATGCCAAAAGGACATTGATGCCAAAAGGACACTGATGCCAAAAGGACACTAATGCCAAAAGGACAATGATAAGTGCCAAAAGGACACTGATGCTAAAAGGACACTAATGCCAAAAGGACAATGATAAGTGCCAAAAGGACACTGATGCTAAAAGGACACTAATGCCAAAAGGACAATGATAAGTGCCAAAAGGACACTGATGCTAAAAGGACACTAATGCCAAAAGGACAATGATAAGTGCCAAAAGGACACTGATGCTAAAAGGACACTAATGCCAAAAGGACAATGATAAGTGCCAAAAGGACACTGATGCTAAAAGGACACTAATGCCAAAAGGACATTGATGCCAAAAGGACACTGATGCCAAAAGGACACTAATGCCAAAAGGACAATGATAAGTGCCAAAAGGACACTGATGCTAAAAGGACACTAATGCCAAAAGGACAATGATAAGTGCCAAAAGGACACTGATGCTAAAAGGACACTGATGCCAAAAGGACATTGATGCCAAAAGGACACTGATGCCAAAAGGACACTGATGCCAAAAGGACACTGATGCCAAAAGGACACTGATGCCAAAAGGACACTAATGCCAAAAGGCCAATGATAACTGGGGTTATGTTTGTAACCTATAAGTGCCAAAAGGACACTGATGCCAAAAGGACACTAATGCCAAAAGGACAATGATAAGTGCCAAAAGGACACTGATGCTAAAAGGACACTGATGCCAAAAGGACAATGATAAGTGCCAAAAGGACACTGATGGTAAAAGGACACTGATGCCAAAAGGACATTGATGCCAAAAGGACACTGATGCCAAAAGGACACTAATGCCAAAAGGACAATGATAAGTGCCAAAAGGACACTGATGCTAAAAGGACACTAATGCCAAAAGGACAATGATAAGTGCCAAAAGGACACTGATGCTAAAAGGACACTGATGCCAAAAGGACATTGATGCCAAAAGGACACTGATGCCAAAAGGACACTAATGCCAAAAGGACAATGATAAGTGCCAAAAGGACACTGATGCTAAAAGGACACTAATGCCAAAAGAACAATGATAAGTGCCAAAAGGACACTGATGCTAAAAGGACACTAATGCAATGATAAGTGCCAAAAGGACACTGATGCTAAAAGGACACTAATGCCAAAAGGACAATGATAAGTGCCAAAAGGACACTGATGCTAAAATGGACACTAATGCCAAAAGGAACAATGATAAGTGCCAAAAAGGACACTGATGCTAAAAGGACACTAATGCCAAAAGGACAATGATAAGTGCCAAAAGGACACTGATGCTAAAAGGACACTAATGCCAAACAGGACAATGATAAGTGCCAAAAGGACACTGATGCTAAAAGGACACTGATGCAAAAGGACAATGAAGTGCCAAAAGGACACTGATGCTCAAAAGGACACTAATGCCAAAAGGACAATGATAAGTGCCAAAAGGACACTGATGCTAAAAGGACACTAATGCCAAAAGGACAATGATAAGTGCCAAAAGGACACTGATGCTAAAAGGACACTAATGCCAAAAGGACAATGATAAGTGCCAAAAGGACACTGATGCTAAAAGGACACTAATGCCAAAAGGACAATGATAAGTGCCAAAAGGACACTGATGCTAAAAGGACACTAATGCCAAAAGGACAATGATAAGTGCCAAAAGGACACTGATGCTAAAAGGACACTAATGCCAAAAGGACAATGATAAGTGCCAAAAGGACACTGATGCTAAAAGGACACTAATGCCAAAAGGACAATGATAAGTGCCAAAAGGACACTGATGCTAAAAGGACACTAATGCCAAAAGGACAATGATAAGTGCCAAAAGGACACTGATGCTAAAAGGACACTAATGCCAAAAGGACAATGATAGGGCCAAAAGGACACTGATGCCAAAAAGGGACACTAATGCCAAAAGGACAATGATAAGTGCCAAAAGGACACTGATGCTAAAAGGACACTAATGCCAAAAGGACAATGATAAGTGCCAAAGGACACTGATGCTAAAAGGACACTAATGCCAAAAGGACAATGATAAGTGCCAAAAGGACACTGATGCTAAAAGGACACTAATGCCAAAAGGACAATGATAAGTGCCAAAAGGACACTGATGCTAAAAGGACACCTAATGCCAAAAGGACAATGATAAGTGCCAAAAGGACACTGATGCTAAAAGGACACTGATGCCAAAAGGACATTGATGCCAAAAGGACACTGATGCCAAAAGGACACTAATGCCAAAAGGACAATGATAAGTGCCAAAAGGACACTGATGCTAAAAGGACACTAATGCCAAAAGGACAATGATAAGTGCCAAAAGGACACTGATGCTAAAAGGACACTAATGCCAAAAGGACAATGATAAGTGCCAAAAGGACACTGATGCTAAAAGGACACTAATGCCAAAAGGACAATGATAAGTGCCAAAAGGACACTGATGCTAAAAGGACACTAATGCCAAAAGGACAATGATAAGTGCCAAAAGGACACTGATGCTAAAAGGACACTAATGCCAAAGGACAATGATAAGTGCCAAAGGGACACTGATACTAAAAGGACACTAATGCCAAAAGGACAATGATAAGTGCCAAAAGGACACTGATGCTAAAAGGACACTAATGCCAAAAGGACAATGATAAGTGCCAAAAGGACACTGATGCTAAAAGGACACTAATGCCAAAAGGACAATGATAAGTGCCAAAAGGACACTGATGCTAAAGGACACTAATGCCAAAAGGACAATGATAAGTGCCAAAAGGACACTGATGCTAAAAGGACACTAATGCCAAAAGGACAATGATAAGTGCCAAAAGGACACTGATAATAAAATGACACTAATGCCAAAAGGACAATGATAAGTGCCAAAAGGACACTGATGCTAAAAGGACACTAATGCCAAAAGGACAATGATAAGTGCCAAAAGGACACTGATGCTAAAAGGACACTGATGCCAAAAGGACACTGATGCCAAAAGGACACTAATGCCAAAAGGACACTAATGCCAAAAGGACAATGATAAGTGCCAAAAGGACACTGATGCTAAAAGGACACTAATGCCAAAAGGACAATGATAAGTGCCAAAAGGACACTGATGCTAAAGGACACTAATGCCAAAAGGACAATGATAAGTGCCAAAAGGACACTGATGCTAAAAGGACACTGATGCCAAAAGGACATTGATAGCCAAAAGGACACTGATGCCAAAAGGACACTAATGCCAAAAGGACAATGATAAGTGCCAAAAGGACACTGATGCTAAAAGGACACTAATGCCAAAAGTACAATGATAAGTGCCAAAAGGACACTGATGCTAAAAGGACACTGATGCCAAAAGGACATTGATGCCAAAAGGACACTGATGCCAAAAGGACACTGATGCCAAAAGGACACTGATGCCAAAAGGACACTGATGCCAAAAGGACATTGATGCCAAAAGGACACTGATGCCAAAAGGACACTAATGCCAAAAGGCCAATGATAACTGGGGTTATGTTTGTAACCTATAAGTGCCAAAAGGACACTGATGCCAAAAGGACACTAATGCCAAAAGGACAATGATAAGTGCCAAAAGGACACTGATGCTAAAAGGACACTGATGCCAAAAGGACAATGATAGTGCCAAAAGGACACTGATGGTAAAAGGACACTGATGCCAAAAGGACATTGATGCCAAAAGGGACACTGATGCCAAAAGGACACTAATGCCAAAAGGACAATGATAAGTGCCAAAAGGACACTGATGCTAAAAGGACACTAATGCCAAAAGGACAATAATAAGTGCCAAAAGGACACTGATTGCTAAAAGGACACTGATGCCAAAAGGACATTGATGCCAAAAGGACACTGATGCCAAAAGGACACTAATGCCAAAAGGACAATGATAAGTGCCAAAAGGACACTGATGCTAAAAGGACACTAATGCCAAAAGGACAATGATAAGTGCCAAAAGGACACTGATGCTAAAAGGACACTAATGCCAAAAGGACAATGATAAGTGCCAAAAGGACACTGATAATAAAATGACACTAATGCCAAAAGGACAATGATAAGTGCCAAAAGGACACTGATGCTAAAAGGACACTGATGCCAAAAGGGACATTGATGCCAAAAGGACACTGATGCTAAAAGGACACTAATGCCAAAAGGACAATGATAAGTGCCAAAAGGACACTGATGCTAAAAGGACACTAATGCCAAAAAGGACAATGATAAGTGCCAAAAGGACACTGATGCTAAAAGGACACTAATGCCAAAAGGACAATGATAAGTGCCAAAAGGACACTGATGCTAAAAGGACACTAATGCCAAAAGGACAATGATAAGTGCCAAAAGGACACTGATGCTAAAAGGACACTAATGCCAAAAGGACAATGATAAGTGCCAAAAGGACACTGATGCTAAAAGGACACTAATGCCAAAAGGACAATGATAAGTGCCAAAAGGACACTGATGCTAAAAGGACACTAATGCCAAAGGACAATGATAAGTGCCAAAATGACACTGATGCTAAAAGGACACTAATGCCAAAAGGACAATGATAAGTGCCAAAAGGACACTGATGCTAAAAGGACACTAATGCCAAAAGGACAATGATAAGTGCCAAAAGGACACTGATGCTAAAAGGACACTAATGCCAAAAGGACAATGATAAGTGCCAAAAGGACACTGATGCTAAAAGGACACTGATGCCAAAAGGACATTGATGCCAAAAGGACACTGATGCCAAAAGGACACTAATGCCAAAAGGACACTAATGCCAAAAGGACAATGATAAGTGCCAAAAGGACAACTGATGCTAAAAGGACACTAATGCCAAAAGGACAATGATAAGTACCAAAAGGACACTGATGCTAAAAGGACACTAATGCCAAAACGACAATGATAAGTGCCAAAAGGACACTGATGCTAAAAGGACACTAATGCCAAAAGGACAATGATAAGTGCCAAAAGGACACTGATGCTAAAAGGACACTAATGCCAAAAGGACAATGATAAGTGCCAAAAGGACACTGATGCTAAAAGGACACTAATGCCAAAAGGACAATGATAAGTGCCAAAAGGACACTGATGCTAAAAGGACACTAATGCCAAAAGGACAATGATAAGTGCCAAAAGGACACTGATGCTAAAAGGACACTAATGCCAAAAGGACAATGATAAGTGCCAAAAGGACACTGATGCTAAAAGGACACTGATGCCAAAAGGACATTGATGCCAAAAGGACACTGATGCCAAAAGGACACTAATGCCAAAAGGACAATGATAAGTGCCAAAAGGACACTGATGCTAAAAGGACACTAATGCCAAAAGGACAATGATAAGTGCCAAAAGGACACTGATGCTAAAAGGACACTAATGCCAAAAGGACAATGATAAGTGCCAAAAGGACACTGATGCTAAAAGGACACTAATGCCAAAAGGACAATGATAAGTGCCAAAAGGACACTGATGCTAAAAGGACACTAATGCCAAAAGGACAATGATAAGTGCCAAAAGGACACTGATGCTAAAAGGACACTAATGCCAAAAGGACAATGATAAGTGCCAAAAGGACACTGATGCTAAAAGGACACTAATGCCAAAAGGACAATGATAAGTGCCAAAAGGACACTGATGCTAAAAGGACACTAATGCCAAAAGGACAATGATAAGTGCCAAAAGGACACTGATGCTAAAAGGACACTGATGCCAAAAGGACATTGATGCCAAAAGGACACTGATGCCAAAAGGACACTAATGCCAAAAGGACAATGATAAGTGCCAAAAGGACACTGATGCTAAAAGGACACTAATGCCAAAAGGACAATGATAAGTGCCAAAAGGACACTGATGCTAAAAGGACACTGATGCCAAAAGGACATTGATGCCAAAAGGACACTGATGCCAAAAGGACACTGATGCCAAAAGGACACTGATGCCAAAAGGACATTGATGCCAAAAGGACACTGATGCCAAAAGGACACTAATGCCAAAAGGCCAATGATAACTGGGGTTATGTTTGTAACCTATAAGTGCCAAAAGGACACTGATGCCAAAAGGACACTAATGCCAAAAGGACAATGATAAGTGCCAAAAGGACACTGATGCTAAAAGGACACTGATGCCAAAAGGACAATGATAAGTGCCAAAAGGACACTGATGGTAAAAGGACACTGATGCCAAAAGGACATTGATGCCAAAAGGACACTGATGCCAAAAGGACACTAATGCCAAAAGGACAATGATAAGTGCCAAAAGGACACTGATGCTAAAAGGACACTAATGCCAAAAGGACAATGATAAGTGCCAAAAGGACACTGATGCTAAAAGGACACTAATGCCAAAAGGACAATGATAAGTGCCAAAATGACACTGATGCTAAAAGGACACTAATGCCAAAAGGACAATGATAAGTGCCAAAAGGACACTGATGCTAAAAGGACACTAATGCCAAAAGGACAATGATAAGTGCCAAAAGGACACTGATGCTAAAAGGACACTAATGCCAAAAGGACAATGATAAGTGCCAAAAGGACACTGATGCTAAAAGGACACTGATGCCAAAAGGACACTGATGCCAAAAGGACACTATGCCAAAAGGACACTAATGCCAAAAGGACAATGATAAGTGCCAAAAGGACACTGATGCTAAAAGGACACTAATGCCAAAGGACAATGATAAGTGCCAAAAGGACACTGATGCTAAAAGGACACTAATGCCAAAAGGACAATGATAAGTGCCAAAAGGACACTGATGCTAAAAGGACACTAATGCCAAAAGGACAATGATAAGTGCCAAAAGGACACTGATGCTAAAAGGACACTAATGCCAAAAGGACAATGATAAGTGCCAAAAGGACACTGATGCTAAAAGGACACTAATGCCAAAAGGACAATGATAAGTGCCAAAAGGACACTGATGCTAAAAGGACACTAATGCCAAAAGGACAATGATAAGTGCCAAAAGGACACTGATGCTAAAAGGACACTAATGCCAAAAGGACAATGATAAGTGCCAAAAGGACACTGATGCTAAAAGGACACTGATGCCAAAGGACAATGAAGTGCCAAAAGGACACTGATGCTAAAGGACACTAATGCCAAAAGGACAATGATAAGTGCCAAAAGGACACTGATGCTAAAAGGACACTAATGCCAAAAGGACAATGATAAGTGCCAAAAGGACACTGATGCTAAAAGGACACTAATGCCAAAAGGACAATGATAAGTGCCAAAAGGACACTGATGCTAAAAGGACACTAATGCCAAAAGGACAATGATAAGTGCCAAAAGGACACTGATGCTAAAAGGACACTAATGCCAAAAGGACAATGATAAGTGCCAAAAGGACACTGATGCTAAAAGGACACTAATGCCAAAAGGACAATGATAAGTGCCAAAGGGACACTGATGCTAAAAGGACACTAATGCCAAAAGGACAATGATAAGTGCCAAAAGGACACTGATGCTAAAAGGACACTAATGCCAAAAGGACAATGATAAGTGCCAAAAGGACACTGATGCTAAAAGGACACTAATGCCAAAAGGACAATGATAAGTGCCAAAAGGACACTGATGCTAAAAGGACACTGATGCCAAAAGGACATTGATGCCAAAAGGACACTGATGCCAAAAGGACACTAATGCCAAAAGGACAATGATAAGTGCCAAAAGGACACTGATGCTAAAAGGACACTAATGCCAAAAGGACAATGATAAGTGCCAAAAGGACACTGATGCTAAAAGGACACTGATGCCAAAAGGACATTGATGCCAAAAGGACACTGATGCCAAAAGGACACTGATGCCAAAAGGACACTGATGCCAAAAGGACACTGATGCCAAAAGGACATTGAATGCCAAAAGGACACTGATGCCAAAAGGACACTAATGCCAAAAGGCCAATGATAACTGGGGTTATGTTGTAACCTATAAGTGCCAAAAGGACACTGATGCCAAAAGGACACTAATGCCAAAAGGACAATGATAAGTGCCAAAAGGACACTGATGCTAAAAGGACACTGATGCCAAAAGGACAATGATAAGTGCCAAAAGGACACTGATGGTAAAAGGACACTGATGCCAAAAGGACATTGATGCCAAAAGGACACTGATGCCAAAAGGACACTAATGCCAAAAGGACAATGATAAGTGCCAAAAGGACACTGATGCTAAAAGGACACTAATGCCAAAAGGACAATGATAAGTGCCAAAAGGACACTGATGCTAAAAGGACACTAATGCCAAAAGGACAATGATAAGTGCCAAAAGGACACTGATGCTAAAAGGACACTAATGCCAAAAGGACAATGATAAGTGCCAAAAGGACACTGATGCTAAAAGGACACTAATGCCAAAAGGACAATGATAAGTGCCAAAAGGACACTGATGCTAAAAGGACACTAATGCCAAAAGGACAATGATAAGTGCCAAAAGGACACTGATGCTAAAAGGACACTAATGCCAAAAGGACATTGATGCCAAAAGGACACTGATGCCAAAAGGACACTAATGCCAAAAGGACAATGATAAGTGCCAAAAGGACACTGATGCTAAAAGGACACTAATGCCAAAAGGACAATGATAAGTGCCAAAAGGACACTGATGCTAAAAGGACACTGATGCCAAAAGGACATTGATGCCAAAAGGACACTGATGCCAAAAGGACACTGATGCCAAAAGGACACTGATGCCAAAAGGACACTGATGCCAAAAGGACACTAATGCCAAAAGGCCAATGATAACTGGGGTTATGTTTGTAACCTATAAGTGCCAAAAGGACACTGATGCCAAAAGGACACTAATGCCAAAAGGACAATGATAAGTGCCAAAAGGACACTGATGCTAAAAGGACACTGATGCCAAAAGGACAATGATAAGTGCCAAAAGGACACTGATGGTAAAAGGACACTGATGCCAAAAGGACATTGATGCCAAAAGGACACTGATGCCAAAAGGACACTAATGCCAAAAGGACAATGATAAGTGCCAAAAGGACACTGATGCTAAAAGGACACTAATGCCAAAAGGACAATGATAAGTGCCAAAAGGACACTGATGCTAAAAGGACACTGATGCCAAAAGGACATTGATGCCAAAAGGACACTGATGCCAAAAGGACACTAATGCCAAAAGGACAATGATAAGTGCCAAAAGGACACTGATGCTAAAAGGACACTAATGCCAAAAGAACAATGATAAGTGCCAAAAGGACACTGATGCTAAAAGGACACTAATGCCAAAAGGACAATGATAAGTGCCAAAAGGACACTGATGCTAAAAGGACACTAATGCCAAAAGGACAATGATAAGTGCCAAAAGGACACTGATGCTAAAAGGACACTAATGCCAAAAGGACAATGATAAGTGCCAAAAGGACACTGATGCTAAAAGGACACTAATGCCAAAAGGACAATGATAAGTGCCAAAAGGACACTGATGCTAAAAGGACACTAATGCCAAAAGGACAATGATAAGTGCCAAAAGGACACTGATGCTAAAAGGACACTAATGCCAAAAGGACAATGATAAGTGCCAAAAGGACACTGATGCTAAAAGGACACTAATGCCAAAAGGACAATGATAAGTGCCAAAAGGACACTGATGCTAAAAGGACACTGATGCCAAAAGGACATTGATGCCAAAAGGACACTGATGCCAAAAGGACACTAATGCCAAAAGGACAATGATAAGTGCCAAAAGGACACTGATGCTAAAAGGACACTAATGCCAAAAGGACAATGATAAGTGCCAAAAGGACACTGATGCTAAAAGGACACTAATGCCAAAAGGACAATGATAAGTGCCAAAAGGACACTGATGCTAAAAGGACACTAATGCCAAAAGGACAATGATAAGTGCCAAAAGGACACTGATGCTAAAAGGACACTAATGCCAAAAGGACAATGATAAGTGCCAAAAGGACACTGATGCTAAAAGGACACTAATGCCAAAAGGACAATGATAAGTGCCAAAAGGACACTGATGCTAAAAGGACACTAATGCCAAAAGGACAATGATAAGTGCCAAAAGGACACTGATGCTAAAAGGACACTAATGCCAAAAGGACAATGATAAGTGCCAAAAGGACACTGATGCTAAAAGGACACTGATGCCAAAAGGACATTGATGCCAAAAGGACACTGATGCCAAAAGGACACTAATGCCAAAAGGACAATGATAAGTGCCAAAAGGACACTGATGCTAAAAGGACACTAATGCCAAAAGGACAATGATAAGTGCCAAAAGGACACTGATGCTAAAAGGACACTAATGCCAAAAGGACAATGATAAGTGCCAAAAGGACACTGATGCTAAAAGGACACTAATGCCAAAAGGACAATGATAAGTGCCAAAAGGACACTGATGCTAAAAGGACACTAATGCCAAAAGGACAATGATAAGTGCCAAAAGGACACTGATGCTAAAAGGACACTGATGCCAAAAGGACATTGATGCCAAAAGGACACTGATGCCAAAAGGACACTAATGCCAAAAGGACAATGATAAGTGCCAAAAGGACACTGATGCTAAAAGGACACTAATGCCAAAAGGACAATGATAAGTGCCAAAAGGACACTGATGCTAAAAGGACACTAATGCCAAAAGGACAATGATAAGTGCCAAAAGGACACTGATGCTAAAAGGACACTAATGCCAAAAGGACAATGATAAGTGCCAAAAGGACACTGATGCTAAAAGGACACTAATGCCAAAAGGACAATGATAAGTGCCAAAAGGACACTGATGCTAAAAGGACACTAATGCCAAAAGGACAATGATAAGTGCCAAAGGGACACTGATACTAAAAGGACACTAATGCCAAAAGGACAATGATAAGTGCCAAAAGGACACTGATGCTAAAAGGACACTAATGCCAAAAGGACAATGATAAGTGCCAAAAGGACACTGATGCTAAAAGGACACTAATGCCAAAAGGACAATGATAAGTGCCAAAAGGACACTGATGCTAAAAGGACACTGATGCCAAAAGGACATTGATGCCAAAAGGACACTGATGCCAAAAGGACACTAATGCCAAAAGGACAATGATAAGTGCCAAAAGGACACTGATGCTAAAAGGACACTAATGCCAAAAGGACAATGATAAGTGCCAAAAGGACACTGATGCTAAAAGGACACTGATGCCAAAAGGACATTGATGCCAAAAGGACACTGATGCCAAAAGGACACTGATGCCAAAAGGACACTGATGCCAAAAGGACACTGATGCCAAAAGGACATTGATGCCAAAAGGACACTGATGCCAAAAGGACACTAATGCCAAAAGGCCAATGATAACTGGGGTTATGTTTGTAACCTATAAGTGCCAAAAGGACACTGATGCCAAAAGGACACTAATGCCAAAAGGACAATGATAAGTGCCAAAAGGACACTGATGCTAAAAGGACACTGATGCCAAAAGGACAATGATAAGTGCCAAAAGGACACTGATGGTAAAAGGACACTGATGCCAAAAGGACATTGATGCCAAAAGGACACTGATGCCAAAAGGACACTAATGCCAAAAGGACAATGATAAGTGCCAAAAGGACACTGATGCTAAAAGGACACTAATGCCAAAAGGACAATGATAAGTGCCAAAAGGACACTGATGCTAAAAGGACACTAATGCCAAAAGGACAATGATAAGTGCCAAAAGGACACTGATGCTAAAAGGACACTAATGCCAAAAGGACAATGATAAGTGCCAAAAGGACACTGATGCTAAAAGGACACTAATGCCAAAAGGACAATGATAAGTGCCAAAAGGACACTGATGCTAAAAGGACACTAATGCCAAAAGGACAATGATAAGTGCCAAAAGGACACTGATGCTAAAAGGACACTAATGCCAAAAGGACAATGATAAGTGCCAAAAGGACACTGATGCTAAAAGGACACTAATGCCAAAAGGACAATGATAAGTGCCAAAAGGACACTGATGCTAAAAGGACACTAATGCCAAAAGGACAATGATAAGTGCCAAAAGGACACTGATGCTAAAAGGACACTGATGCCAAAAGGACATTGATGCCAAAAGGACACTGATGCCAAAAGGACACTAATGCCAAAAGGACAATGATAAGTGCCAAAAGGACACTGATGCTAAAAGGACACTAATGCCAAAAGGACAATGATAAGTGCCAAAAGGACACTGATGCTAAAAGGACACTGATGCCAAAAGGACATTGATGCCAAAAGGACACTGATGCCAAAAGGACACTGATGCCAAAAGGACACTGATGCCAAAAGGACACTGATGCCAAAAGGACACTAATGCCAAAAGGCCAATGATAACTGGGGTTATGTTTGTAACCTATAAGTGCCAAAAGGACACTGATGCCAAAAGGACACTAATGCCAAAAGGACAATGATAAGTGCCAAAAGGACACTGATGCTAAAAGGACACTGATGCCAAAAGGACAATGATAAGTGCCAAAAGGACACTGATGGTAAAAGGACACTGATGCCAAAAGGACATTGATGCCAAAAGGACACTGATGCCAAAAGGACACTAATGCCAAAAGGACAATGATAAGTGCCAAAAGGACACTGATGCTAAAAGGACACTAATGCCAAAAGGACAATGATAAGTGCCAAAAGGACACTGATGCTAAAAGGACACTGATGCCAAAAGGACATTGATGCCAAAAGGACACTGATGCCAAAAGGACACTAATGCCAAAAGGACAATGATAAGTGCCAAAAGGACACTGATGCTAAAAGGACACTAATGCCAAAAGGACAATGATAAGTGCCAAAAGGACACTGATGCTAAAAGGACACTAATGCCAAAAGGACAATGATAAGTGCCAAAAGGACACTGATGCTAAAAGGACACTAATGCCAAAAGGACAATGATAAGTGCCAAAAGGACACTGATGCTAAAAGGACACTAATGCCAAAAGGACAATGATAAGTGCCAAAAGGACACTGATGCTAAAAGGACACTAATGCCAAAAGGACAATGATAAGTGCCAAAAGGACACTGATGCTAAAAGGACACTAATGCCAAAAGGACAATGATAAGTGCCAAAAGGACACTGATGCTAAAAGGACACTAATGCCAAAAGGACAATGATAAGTGCCAAAAGGACACTGATGCTAAAAGGACACTAATGCCAAAAGGACAATGATAAGTGCCAAAAGGACACTGATGCTAAAAGGACACTGATGCCAAAAGGACATTGATGCCAAAAGGACACTGATGCCAAAAGGACACTAATGCCAAAAGGACAATGATAAGTGCCAAAAGGACACTGATGCTAAAAGGACACTAATGCCAAAAGGACAATGATAAGTGCCAAAAGGACACTGATGCTAAAAGGACACTAATGCCAAAAGGACAATGATAAGTGCCAAAAGGACACTGATGCTAAAAGGACACTAATGCCAAAAGGACAATGATAAGTGCCAAAAGGACACTGATGCTAAAAGGACACTAATGCCAAAAGGACAATGATAAGTGCCAAAAGGACACTGATGCTAAAAGGACACTAATGCCAAAAGGACAATGATAAGTGCCAAAAGGACACTGATGCTAAAAGGACACTAATGCCAAAAGGACAATGATAAGTGCCAAAAGGACACTGATGCTAAAAGGACACTAATGCCAAAAGGACAATGATAAGTGCCAAAAGGACACTGATGCTAAAAGGACACTAATGCCAAAAGGACAATGATAAGTGCCAAAAGGACACTGATGCTAAAAGGACACTAATGCCAAAAGGACAATGATAAGTGCCAAAAGGACACTGATGCTAAAAGGACACTAATGCCAAAAGGACAATGATAAGTGCCAAAAGGACACTGATGCTAAAAGGACACTAATGCCAAAAGGACAATGATAAGTGCCAAAAGGACACTGATGCTAAAAGGACACTAATGCCAAAAGGACAATGATAAGTGCCAAAAGGACACTGATGCTAAAAGGACACTAATGCCAAAAGGACAATGATAAGTGCCAAAAGGACACTGATGCTAAAAGGACACTAATGCCAAAAGGACAATGATAAGTGCCAAAAGGACACTGATGCTAAAAGGACACTAATGCCAAAAGGACAATGATAAGTGCCAAAAGGACACTGATGCTAAAAGGACACTAATGCCAAAAGGACAATGATAAGTGCCAAAAGGACACTGATGCTAAAAGGACACTAATGCCAAAAGGACAATGATAAGTGCCAAAAGGACACTGATGCTAAAAGGACACTGATGCCAAAAGGACATTGATGCCAAAAGGACACTGATGCCAAAAGGACACTAATGCCAAAAGGACAATGATAAGTGCCAAAAGGACACTGATGCTAAAAGGACACTAATGCCAAAAGGACAATGATAAGTGCCAAAAGGACACTGATGCTAAAAGGACACTAATGCCAAAAGGACAATGATAAGTGCCAAAAGGACACTGATGCTAAAAGGACACTAATGCCAAAAGGACAATGATAAGTGCCAAAAGGACACTGATGCTAAAAGGACACTAATGCCAAAAGGACAATGATAAGTGCCAAAAGGACACTGATGCTAAAAGGACACTAATGCCAAAAGGACAATGATAAGTGCCAAAAGGACACTGATGCTAAAAGGACACTAATGCCAAAAGGACAATGATAAGTGCCAAAAGGACACTGATGCTAAAAGGACACTAATGCCAAAAGGACAATGATAAGTGCCAAAAGGACACTGATGCTAAAAGGACACTAATGCCAAAAGGACAATGATAAGTGCCAAAAGGACACTGATGCTAAAAGGACACTGATGCCAAAAGGACATTGATGCCAAAAGGACACTGATGCCAAAAGGACACTAATGCCAAAAGGACAATGATAAGTGCCAAAAGGACACTGATGCTAAAAGGACACTAATGCCAAAAGGACAATGATAAGTGCCAAAAGGACACTGATGCTAAAAGGACACTAATGCCAAAAGGACAATGATAAGTGCCAAAAGGACACTGATGCTAAAAGGACACTAATGCCAAAAGGACAATGATAAGTGCCAAAAGGACACTGATGCTAAAAGGACACTAATGCCAAAAGGACAATGATAAGTGCCAAAAGGACACTGATGCTAAAAGGACACTAATGCCAAAAGGACAATGATAAGTGCCAAAAGGACACTGATGCTAAAAGGACACTAATGCCAAAAGGACAATGATAAGTGCCAAAAGGACACTGATGCTAAAAGGACACTAATGCCAAAAGGACAATGTAAGTGCCAAAAGGACACTGATGCTAAAAGGACACTAATGCCAAAAGAACAATGATAAGTGCCAAAAGGACACTGATGCTAAAAGGACACTAATGCCAAAAGGACAATGATAAGTGCCAAAAGGACACTGATGCTAAAAGGACATTGATGCCAAAAGGACACTGATGCCAAAAGGACACTAATGCCAAAAGGACAATGATAAGTGCCAAAAGGACACTGATGCTAAAAGGACACTAATGCCAAAAGGACAATGATAAGTGCCAAAAGGACACTGATGCTAAAAGGACACTAATGCCAAAAGGACAATGATAAGTGCCAAAAGGACACTGATGCTAAAAGGACACTAATGCCAAAAGGACAATGATAAGTGCCAAAAGGACACTGATGCTAAAAGGACACTAATGCCAAAAGGACAATGATAAGTGCCAAAAGGACACTGATGCTAAAAGGACACTGATGCCAAAAGGACATTGATGCCAAAAGGACACTGATGCCAAAAGGACACTAATGCCAAAAGGACAATGATAAGTGCCAAAAGGACACTGATGCTAAAAGGACACTAATGCCAAAAGGACAATGATAAGTGCCAAAAGGACACTGATGCTAAAAGGACACTAATGCCAAAAGGACAATGTAAGTGCCAAAAGGACACTGATGCTAAAAGGACACTAATGCCAAAAGGACAATGATAAGTGCCAAAAGGACACTGATGCTAAAAGGACACTAATGCCAAAAGGACAATGATAAGTGCCAAAAGGACACTGATGCTAAAAGGACACTAATGCCAAAAGGACAATGATAAGTGCCAAAAGGACACTGATGCTAAAAGGACACTAATGCCAAAAGGACAATGATAAGTGCCAAAAGGACACTGATGCTAAAAGGACACTAATGCCAAAAGGACAATGATAAGTGCCAAAAGGACACTGATGCTAAAAGGACACTAATGCCAAAAGGACAATGATAAGTGCCAAAAGGACACTGATGCTAAAAGGACACTAATGCCAAAAGGACAATGATAAGTGCCAAAAGGACACTGATGCTAAAAGGACACTAATGCCAAAAGGACAATGATAAGTGCCAAAAGGACCATGATGCTAAAAGGACACTAATGCCAAAAGGACAATGATAAGTGCCAAAAGGACACTGATGCTAAAAGGACACTAATGCCAAAAGGACAATGATAAGTGCCAAAAGGACACTGATGCTAAAAGGACACTAATGCCAAAAGGACAATGATAAGTGCCAAAAGGACACTGATGCTAAAAGGACACTGATGCCAAAAGGACATTGATGCCAAAAGGACACTGATGCCAAAAGGACACTAATGCCAAAAGGACAATAATAAGTGCCAAAAGGACACTGATGCTAAAAGGACACTAATGCCAAAAGGACAATGATAAGTGCCAAAAGGACACTGATGCTAAAAGGACACTAATGCCAAAAGGACAATGATAAGTGCCAAAAGGACACTGATGCTAAAAGGACACTAATGCCAAAAGGACAATGTAAGTGCCAAAAGGACACTGATGCTAAAAGGACACTAATGCCAAAAGGACAATGATAAGTGCCAAAAGGACACTGATGCTAAAAGGACACTAATGCCAAAAGGACAATGATAAGTGCCAAAAGGACACTGATGCTAAAAGGACATTGATGCCAAAAGGACACTGATGCCAAAAGGACACTAATGCCAAAAGGACAATGATAAGTGCCAAAAGGACACTGATGCTAAAAGGACACTAATGCCAAAAGGACAATGATAAGTGCCAAAAGGACACTGATGCTAAAAGGACACTAATGCCAAAAGGACAATGATAAGTGCCAAAAGGACACTGATGCTAAAAGGACACTAATGCCAAAAGGACAATGATGAGTGCCAAAAGGACACTGATGCTAAAAGGACACTAATGCCAAAAGGACAATGATAAGTGCCAAAAGGACACTGATGCTAAAAGGACACTAATGCCAAAAGGACAATGATAAGTGCCAAAAGGACACTGATGCTAAAAGGACACTAATGCCAAAAGGACAATGATAAGTGCCAAAAGGACACTGATGCTAAAAGGACACTGATGCCAAAAGGACATTGATGCCAAAAGGACACTGATGCCAAAAGGACACTAATGCCAAAAGGACAATGATAAGTGCCAAAAGGACACTGATGCTAAAAGGACACTAATGCCAAAAGGACAATGATAAGTGCCAAAAGGACACTGATGCTAAAAGGACACTAATGCCAAAAGGACAATGATAAGTGCCAAAAGGACACTGATGCTAAAAGGACACTAATGCCAAAAGGACAATGTAAGTGCCAAAAGGACACTGATGCTAAAAGGACACTAATGCCAAAAGGACAATGATAAGTGCCAAAAGGACACTGATGCTAAAAGGACACTAATGCCAAAAGGACAATGATAAGTGCCAAAAGGACACTGATGCTAAAAGGACACTAATGCCAAAAGGACAATGATAAGTGCCAAAAGGACACTGATGCTAAAAGGACACTAATGCCAAAAGGACAATGATAAGTGCCAAAAGGACACTGATGCTAAAAGGACACTAATGCCAAAAGGACAATGATAAGTGCCAAAAGGACACTGATGCTAAAAGGACACTAATGCCAAAAGGACAATGATAAGTGCCAAAAGGACACTGATGCTAAAAGGACACTGATGCCAAAAGGACAATGATAAGTGCCAAAAGGACACTGATGCCAAAAGGACACTAATGCCAAAAGGACAATGATAAGTGCCAAAAGGACACTGATGCCAAAAGGACACTAATGCCAAAAGGACAATGATAAGTGCCAAAAGGACACTGATGCCAAAAGGACACTAATGCCAAAAGGACAATGATAAGTGCCAAAAGGACACTGATGCCAAAAGGACACTAATGCCAAAAGGACAATGATAAGTGCCAAAAGGACACTGATGCCAAAAGGACACTAATGCCAAAAGGACAATGATAAGTGCCAAAAGGACACTGATGCCAAAAGGACACTAATGCCAAAAGGACAATGATAAGTGCCAAAAGGACACTGATGCCAAAAGGACACTAATGCCAAAAGGACAATGATAAGTGCCAAAAGGACACTGATGCCAAAAGGACACTAATGCCAAAAGGACAATGATAAGTGCCAAAAGGACACTGATGCCAAAAGGACACTAATGCCAAAAGGACAATGATAAGTGCCAAAAGGACACTGATGCCAAAAGGACACTAATGCCAAAAGGACAATGATAAGTGCCAAAAGGACACTGATGCCAAAAGGACACTAATGCCAAAAGGACAATGATAAGTGCCAAAAGGACACTGATGCCAAAAGGACACTAATGCCAAAAGGACAATGATAAGTGCCAAAAGGACACTGATGCCAAAAGGACACTAATGCCAAAAGGACAATGATAAGTGCCAAAAGGACACTGATGCCAAAAGGACACTAATGCCAAAAGGACAATGATAAGTGCCAAAAGGACACTGATGCCAAAAGGACACTAATGCCAAAAGGACAATGATAAGTGCCAAAAGGACACTGATGCTAAAAGGACACTAATGCCAAAAGGACAATGATAAGTGCCAAAAGGACACTGATGCTAAAAGGACACTAATGCCAAAAGGACAATGATAAGTGCCAAAAGGACACTGATGCTAAAAGGACACTAATGCCAAAAGGACAATGATAAGTGCCAAAAGGACACTGATGCTAAAAGGACACTAATGCCAAAAGGACAATGATAAGTGCCAAAAGGACACTGATGCTAAAAGGACACTAATGCCAAAAGGACAATGATAAGTGCCAAAAGGACACTGATGCTAAAAGGACACTGATGCCAAAAGGACATTGATGCCAAAAGGACAATGATAAGTGCCAAAAGGACACTGATGCTAAAAGGACACTAATGCCAAAAGGACAATGATAAGTGCCAAAAGGACACTGATGCTAAAAGGACACTAATGCCAAAAGGACAATGATAAGTGCCAAAAGGACACTGATGCTAAAAGGACACTAATGCCAAAAGGACAATGTAAGTGCCAAAAGGACACTGATGCTAAAAGGACACTAATGCCAAAAGGACAATGATAAGTGCCAAAAGGACACTGATGCTAAAAGGACACTAATGCCAAAAGGACAATGATAAGTGCCAAAAGGACACTGATGCTAAAAGGACATTGATGCCAAAAGGACACTGATGCCAAAAGGACACTAATGCCAAAAGGACAATGATAAGTGCCAAAAGGACACTGATGCCAAAAGGACACTAATGCCAAAAGGACAATGATAAGTGCCAAAAGGACACTGATGCCAAAAGGACACTAATGCCAAAAGGACAATGATAAGTGCCAAAAGGACACTGATGCCAAAAGGACACTAATGCCAAAAGGACAATGATAAGTGCCAAAAGGACACTGATGCCAAAAGGACACTAATGCCAAAAGGACAATGATAAGTGCCAAAAGGACACTGATGCTAAAAGGACACTAATGCCAAAAGGACAATGATAAGTGCCAAAAGGACACTGATGCTAAAAGGACACTAATGCCAAAAGGACAATGATAAGTGCCAAAAGGACACTGATGCTAAAAGGACACTAATGCCAAAAGGACAATGATAAGTGCCAAAAGGACACTGATGCTAAAAGGACACTAATGCCAAAAGGACAATGATAAGTGCCAAAAGGACACTGATGCTAAAAGGACACTAATGCCAAAAGGACAATGATAAGTGCCAAAAGGACACTGATGCTAAAAGGACACTAATGCCAAAAGGACAATGATAAGTGCCAAAAGGACACTGATGCTAAAAGGACACTGATGCCAAAAGGACATTGATGCCAAAAGGACACTGATGCCAAAAGGACACTAATGCCAAAAGGACAATGATAAGTGCCAAAAGGACACTGATGCTAAAAGGACACTAATGCCAAAAGGACAATGATAAGTGCCAAAAGGACACTGATGCTAAAAGGACACTAATGCCAAAAGGACAATGATAAGTGCCAAAAGGACACTGATGCTAAAAGGACACTAATGCCAAAAGGACAATGTAAGTGCCAAAAGGACACTGATGCTAAAAGGACACTAATGCCAAAAGGACAATGATAAGTGCCAAAAGGACACTGATGCTAAAAGGACACTAATGCCAAAAGGACAATGATAAGTGCCAAAAGGACACTGATGCTAAAAGGACATTGATGCCAAAAGGACACTGATGCCAAAAGGACACTAATGCCAAAAGGACAATGATAAGTGCCAAAAGGACACTGATGCCAAAAGGACACTAATGCCAAAAGGACACTGATGCCAAAAGGACAATGATAAGTGCCAAAAGGACACTGATGCTAAAAGGACACTGATGCCAAAAGGACAATGATAAGTGCCAAAAGGACACTGATGCTAAAAGGACACTGATGCCAAAAGGACAATGATAAGTGCCAAAAGGACACTGATGCTAAAAGGACACTGATGCCAAAAGGACAATGATAAGTGCCAAAAGGACACTGATGCTAAAAGGACACTGATGCCAAAAGGACAATGATAAGTGCCAAAAGGACACTGATGCTAAAAGGACACTGATGCCAAAAGGACAATGATAAGTGCCAAAAGGACACTGATGCTAAAAGGACACTGATGCCAAAAGGACAATGATAAGTGCCAAAAGGACACTGATGCCAAAAGGACACTAATGCCAAAAGGACAATGATAAGTGCCAAAAGGACACTGATGCCAAAAGGACACTAATGCCAAAAGGACAATGATAAGTGCCAAAAGGACACTGATGCCAAAAGGACACTAATGCCAAAAGGACAATGATAAGTGCCAAAAGGACACTGATGCCAAAAGGACACTAATGCCAAAAGGACAATGATAAGTGCCAAAAGGACACTGATGCCAAAAGGACACTAATGCCAAAAGGACAATGATAAGTGCCAAAAGGACACTGATGCCAAAAGGACACTAATGCCAAAAGGACAATGATAAGTGCCAAAAGGACACTGATGCCAAAAGGACACTAATGCCAAAAGGACAATGATAAGTGCCAAAAGGACACTGATGCCAAAAGGACACTAATGCCAAAAGGACAATGATAAGTGCCAAAAGGACACTGATGCCAAAAGGACACTAATGCCAAAAGGACAATGATAAGTGCCAAAAGGACACTGATGCCAAAAGGACACTAATGCCAAAAGGACAATGATAAGTGCCAAAAGGACACTGATGCCAAAAGGACACTAATGCCAAAAGGACAATGATAAGTGCCAAAAGGACACTGATGCCAAAAGGACACTAATGCCAAAAGGACAATGATAAGTGCCAAAAGGACACTGATGCCAAAAGGACACTAATGCCAAAAGGACAATGATAAGTGCCAAAAGGACACTGATGCCAAAAGGACACTAATGCCAAAAGGACAATGATAAGTGCCAAAAGGACACTGATGCCAAAAGGACACTAATGCCAAAAGGACAATGATAAGTGCCAAAAGGACACTGATGCCAAAAGGACACTAATGCCAAAAGGACAATGATAAGTGCCAAAAGGACACTGATGCCAAAAGGACACTAATGCCAAAAGGACAATGATAAGTGCCAAAAGGACACTGATGCCAAAAGGACACTAATGCCAAAAGGACAATGATAAGTGCCAAAAGGACACTGATGCCAAAAGGACACTAATGCCAAAAGGACAATGATAAGTGCCAAAAGGACACTGATGCCAAAAGGACACTAATGCCAAAAGGACAATGATAAGTGCCAAAAGGACACTGATGCCAAAAGGACACTAATGCCAAAAGGACAATGATAAGTGCCAAAAGGACACTGATGCCAAAAGGACACTAATGCCAAAAGGACAATGATAAGTGCCAAAAGGACACTGATGCCAAAAGGACACTAATGCCAAAAGGACAATGATAAGTGCCAAAAGGACACTGATGCCAAAAGGACACTAATGCAAAAGGACAATGATAAGTGCCAAAAGGACACTGATGCCAAAAGGACACTAATGCCAAAAGGACAATGATAAGTGCCAAAAGGACACTGATGCCAAAAGGACACTAATGCCAAAAGGACAATGATAAGTGCCAAAAGGACACTGATGCCAAAAGGACACTAATGCCAAAAGGACAATGATAAGTGCCAAAAGGACACTGATGCTAAAAGGACACTGATGCCAAAAGGACATTGATGCCAAAAGGACACTGATGCAAAAGGACACTAATGCCAAAAGGACAATAATAAGTGCCAAAAGGACACTGATGCTAAAAGGACACTAATGCCAAAAGGACAATGATAAGTGCCAAAAGGACACTGATGCTAAAAGGACACTAATGCCAAAAGGACAATGATAAGTGCCAAAAGGACACTGATGCTAAAAGGACACTAATGCCAAAAGGACAATGTAAGTGCCAAAAGGACACTGATGCTAAAAGGACACTAATGCCAAAAGGACAATGATAAGTGCCAAAAGGACACTGATGCTAAAAGGACACTGATGCCAAAAGGACAATGATAAGTGCCAAAAGGACACTGATGCTAAAAGGACACTGATGCCAAAAGGACATTGATGCCAAAAGGACACTGATGCCAAAAGGACACTAATGCCAAAAGGACAATGATAAGTGCCAAAAGGACACTGATGCTAAAAGGACACTAATGCCAAAAGGACAATGATAAGTGCCAAAAGGACACTGATGCTAAAAGGACACTAATGCCAAAAGGACAATGATAAGTGCCAAAAGGACACTGATGCTAAAAGGACACTAATGCCAAAAGGACAATGTAAGTGCCAAAAGGACACTGATGCTAAAAGGACACTAATGCCAAAAGGACAATGATAAGTGCCAAAAGGACACTGATGCTAAAAGGACACTAATGCCAAAAGGACAATGATAAGTGCCAAAAGGACACTGATGCTAAAAGGACATTGATGCCAAAAGGACACTGATGCCAAAAGGACACTAATGCCAAAAGGACAATGATAAGTGCCAAAAGGACACTGATGCCAAAAGGACACTGATGCCAAAAGGACAATGATAAGTGCCAAAAGGACACTGATGCTAAAAGGACACTGATGCCAAAAGGACAATGATAAGTGCCAAAAGGACACTGATGCTAAAAGGACACTGATGCCAAAAGGACAATGATAAGTGCCAAAAGGACACTGATGCCAAAAGGACACTAATGCCAAAAGGACAATGATAAGTGCCAAAAGGACACTGATGCCAAAAGGACACTAATGCCAAAAGGACAATGATAAGTGCCAAAAGGACACTGATGCCAAAAGGACACTAATGCCAAAAGGACAATGATAAGTGCCAAAAGGACACTGATGCCAAAAGGACACTAATGCCAAAAGGACAATGATAAGTGCCAAAAGGACACTGATGCCAAAAGGACACTAATGCCAAAAGGACAATGATAAGTGCCAAAAGGACACTGATGCCAAAAGGACACTAATGCCAAAAGGACAATGATAAGTGCCAAAAGGACACTGATGCCAAAAGGACACTAATGCCAAAAGGACAATGATAAGTGCCAAAAGGACACTGATGCCAAAAGGACACTAATGCCAAAAGGACAATGATAAGTGCCAAAAGGACACTGATGCCAAAAGGACACTAATGCCAAAAGGACAATGATAAGTGCCAAAAGGACACTGATGCCAAAAGGACACTAATGCCAAAAGGACATGATAAGTGCCAAAAGGACACTGATGCCAAAAGGACACTAATGCCAAAAGGACAATGATAAGTGCCAAAAGGACACTGATGCCAAAAGGACACTAATGCCAAAAGGACAATGATAAGTGCCAAAAGGACACTGATGCCAAAAGGACACTAATGCCAAAAGGACAATGATAAGTGCCAAAAGGACACTGATGCCAAAAGGACACTAATGCCAAAAGGACAATGATAAGTGCCAAAAGGACACTGATGCCAAAAGGACACTAATGCCAAAAGGACAATGATAAGTGCCAAAAGGACACTGATGCCAAAAGGACACTAATGCCAAAAGGACAATGATAAGTGCCAAAAGGACACTGATGCCAAAAGGACACTAATGCCAAAAGGACAATGATAAGTGCCAAAAGGACACTGATGCCAAAAGGACACTAATGCCAAAAGGACAATGATAAGTGCCAAAAGGACACTGATGCCAAAAGGACACTAATGCCAAAAGGACAATGATAAGTGCCAAAAGGACACTGATGCCAAAAGGACACTAATGCCAAAAGGACAATGATAAGTGCCAAAAGGACACTGATGCCAAAAGGACACTAATGCCAAAAGGACAATGATAAGTGCCAAAAGGACACTGATGCCAAAAGGACACTAATGCCAAAAGGACAATGATAAGTGCCAAAAGGACACTGATGCCAAAAGGACACTAATGCCAAAAGGACAATGATAAGTGCCAAAAGGACACTGATGCCAAAAGGACACTAATGCCAAAAGGACAATGATAAGTGCCAAAAGGACACTGATGCCAAAAGGACACTAATGCCAAAAGGACAATGATAAGTGCCAAAAGGACACTGATGCCAAAAGGACACTAATGCCAAAAGGACAATGATAAGTGCCAAAAGGACACTGATGCCAAAAGGACACTAATGCCAAAAGGACAATGATAAGTGCCAAAAGGACACTGATGCCAAAAGGACACTAATGCCAAAAGGACAATGATAAGTGCCAAAAGGACACTGATGCCAAAAGGACACTAATGCCAAAAGGACAATGATAAGTGCCAAAAGGACACTGATGCCAAAAGGACACTAATGCCAAAAGGACAATGATAAGTGCCAAAAGGACACTGATGCCAAAAGGACACTAATGCCAAAAGGACAATGATAAGTGCCAAAAGGACACTGATGCCAAAAGGACACTAATGCCAAAAGGACAATGATAAGTGCCAAAAGGACACTGATGCTAAAAGGACACTAATGCCAAAAGGACAATGATAAGTGCCAAAAGGACACTGATGCTAAAAGGACACTAATGCCAAAAGGACAATGATAAGTGCCAAAAGGACACTGATGCTAAAAGGACACTAATGCCAAAAGGACAATGATAAGTGCCAAAAGGACACTGATGCTAAAAGGACACTAATGCCAAAAGGACAATGATAAGTGCCAAAAGGACACTGATGCTAAAAGGACACTAATGCCAAAAGGACAATGATAAGTGCCAAAAGGACACTGATGCTAAAAGGACACTAATGCCAAAAGGACAATGATAAGTGCCAAAAGGACACTGATGCTAAAAGGACACTAATGCCAAAAGGACAATGATAAGTGCCAAAAGGACACTGATGCTAAAAGGACACTGATGCCAAAAGGACAATGATAAGTGCCAAAAGGACACTGATGCTAAAAGGACACTGATGCCAAAAGGACAATGATAAGTGCCAAAAGGACACTGATGCTAAAAGGACACTGATGCCAAAAGGACAATGATAAGTGCCAAAAGGACACTGATGCTAAAAGGACACTGATGCCAAAAGGACAATGATAAGTGCCAAAAGGACACTGATGCTAAAAGGACACTGATGCCAAAAGGACATTGATGCCAAAAGGACACTGATGCCAAAAGGACACTAATGCCAAAAGGACAATGATAAGTGCCAAAAGGACACTGATGCTAAAAGGACACTAATGCCAAAAGGACAATGATAAGTGCCAAAAGGACACTGATGCTAAAAGGACACTAATGCCAAAAGGACAATGATAAGTGCCAAAAGGACACTGATGCTAAAAGGACACTAATGCCAAAAGGACAATGTAAGTGCCAAAAGGACACTGATGCTAAAAGGACACTAATGCCAAAAGGACAATGATAAGTGCCAAAAGGACACTGATGCTAAAAGGACACTAATGCCAAAAGGACAATGATAAGTGCCAAGAGGACACTGATGCTAAAAGGACACTAATGCCAAAAGGACAATGATAAGTGCCAAGAGGACACTGATGCTAAAAGGACACTAATGCCAAAAGGACAATGATAAGTGCCAAAAGGACACTGATGCTAAAAGGACACTAATGCCAAAAGGACAATGATAAGTGCCAAAAGGACACTGATGCTAAAAGGACACTAATGCCAAAAGGACAATGATAAGTGCCAAAAGGACACTGATGCTAAAAGGACACTAATGCCAAAAGGACAATGATAAGTGCCGAAAGGACACTGATGCTAAAAGGACACTAATGCCAAAAGGACAATGATAAGTGCCGAAAGGACACTGATGCTAAAAGGACACTAATGCCAAAAGGACAATGATAAGTGCCAAAAGGACACTGATGCTAAAAGGACACTAATGCCAAAAGGACAATGATAAGTGCCAAAAGGACACTGATGCTAAAAGGACACTAATGCCAAAAGGACAATGATAAGTGCCAAAAGGACACTGATGCTAAAAGGACACTAATGCCAAAAGGACAATGATAAGTGCCAAAAGGACACTGATGCTAAAAGGACACTAATGCCAAAAGGACAATGATAAGTGCCAAAAGGACACTGATGCTAAAAGGACACTAATGCCAAAAGGACAATGATAAGTGCCAAAAGGACACTGATGCTAAAAGGACACTAATGCCAAAAGGACAATGATAAGTGCCAAAAGGACACTGATGCTAAAAGGACACTAATGCCAAAAGGACAATGATAAGTGCCAAAAGGACACTGATGCTAAAAGGACACTAATGCCAAAAGGACAATGATAAGTGCCAAAAGGACACTGATGCTAAAAGGACACTAATGCCAAAAGGACAATGATAAGTGCCAAAAGGACACTGATGCTAAAAGGACACTAATGCCAAAAGGACAATGATAAGTGCCAAAAGGACACTGATGCTAAAAGGACACTAATGCCAAAAGGACAATGATAAGTGCCAAAAGGACACTGATGCTAAAAGGACACTAATGCCAAAAGGACAATGATAAGTGCCAAAAGGACACTGATGCTAAAAGGACACTAATGCCAAAAGGACAATGATAAGTGCCAAAAGGACACTGATGCTAAAAAGACACTAATGCCAAAAGGACAATGATAAGTGCCAAGAGGACACTGATGCTAAAAGGACACTAATGCCAAAAGGACAATGATAAGTGCCAAAAGGACACTGATGCTAAAAGGACACTAATGCCAAAAGGACAATGATAAGTGCCAAAAGGACACTGATGCTAAAAGGACACTAATGCCAAAAGGACAATGATAAGTGCCAAAAGGACACTGATGCTAAAAGGACACTGATGCCAAAAGGACAATGATAAGTGCCAAAAGGACACTGATGCTAAAAGGACACTGATGCCAAAAGGACAATGATAAGTGCCAAAAGGACACTGATGCCAAAAGGACACTAATGCCAAAAGGACAATGATAAGTGCCAAAAGGACACTGATGCCAAAAGGACACTAATGCCAAAAGGACAATGATAAGTGCCAAAAGGACACTGATGCCAAAAGGACACTAATGCCAAAAGGACAATGATAAGTGCCAAAAGGACACTGATGCCAAAAGGACACTAATGCCAAAAGGACAATGATAAGTGCCAAAAGGACACTGATGCTAAAAGGACACTAATGCCAAAAGGACAATGTAAGTGCCAAAAGGACACTGATGCTAAAAGGACACTAATGCCAAATGGACAATGATAAGTGCCAAAAGGACACTGATGCTAAAAGGACACTGATGCCAAAAGGACAATGATAAGTGCCAAAAGGACACTGATGCTAAAAGGACACTAATGCCAAAAGGACAATGATAAGTGCCAAAAGGACACTGATGCTAAAAGGACACTAATGCCAAAAGGACAATGATAAGTGCCAAAAGGACACTGATGCTAAAAGGACACTAATGCCAAAAGGACAATGTAAGTGCCAAAAGGACACTGATGCTAAAAGGACACTAATGCCAAAAGGACAATGATAAGTGCCAAAAGGACACTGATGCTAAAAGGACACTGATGCCAAAAGGACAATGATAAGTGCCAAAAGGACACTGATGCTAAAAGGACACTGATGCCAAAAGGACAATGATAAGTGCCAAAAGGACACTGATGCTAAAAGGACACTGATGCCAAAAGGACATTGATGCCAAAAGGACACTGATGCCAAAAGGACACTAATGCCAAAAGGACAATGATAAGTGCCAAAAGGACACTGATGCTAAAAGGACACTAATGCCAAAAGGACAATGATAAGTGCCAAAAGGACACTGATGCTAAAAGGACACTAATGCCAAAAGGACAATGATAAGTGCCAAAAGGACACTGATGCTAAAAGGACACTAATGCCAAAAGGACAATGATAAGTGCCAAAAGGACACTGATGCTAAAAGGACACTAATGCCAAAAGGACAATGATAAGTGCCAAAAGGACACTGATGCTAAAAGGACACTAATGCCAAAAGGACAATGATAAGTGCCAAAAGGACACTGATGCTAAAAGGACACTAATGCCAAAAGGACAATGATAAGTGCCAAAAGGACACTGATGCTAAAAGGACACTGATGCCAAAAGGACATTGATGCCAAAAGGACACTGATGCCAAAAGGACACTAATGCCAAAAGGACAATGATAAGTGCCAAAAGGACACTGATGCCAAAAGGACACTAATGCCAAAAGGACAATGATAAGTGCCAAAAGGACACTGATGCCAAAAGGACACTAATGCCAAAAGGACAATGATAAGTGCCAAAAGGACACTGATGCCAAAAGGACACTAATGCCAAAAGGACAATGATAAGTGCCAAAAGGACACTAATGCCAAAAGGACACTAATGCCAAAAGGACACTAATGCCAAAAGGACAATGATAAGTGCCAAAAGGACACTGATGCCAAAAGGACACTAATGCCAAAAGGACAATGATAAGTGCCAAAAGGACACTGATGCCAAAAGGACACTAATGCCAAAAGGACAATGATAAGTGCCAAAAGGACACTGATGCCAAAAGGACACTAATGCCAAAAGGACAATGATAAGTGCCAAAAGGACACTGATGCTAAAAGGACACTAATGCCAAAAGGACAATGATAAGTGCCAAAAGGACACTGATGCTAAAAGGACACTAATGCCAAAAGGACAATGTAAGTGCCAAAAGGACACTGATGCTAAAAGGACACTAATGCCAAATGGACAATGATAAGTGCCAAAAGGACACTGATGCTAAAAGGACACTGATGCCAAAAGGACAATGATAAGTGCCAAAAGGACACTGATGCTAAAAGGACACTAATGCCAAAAGGACAATGATAAGTGCCAAAAGGACACTGATGCTAAAAGGACACTAATGCCAAAAGGACAATGATAAGTGCCAAAAGGACACTGATGCTAAAAGGACACTAATGCCAAAAGGACAATGTAAGTGCCAAAAGGACACTGATGCTAAAAGGACACTAATGCCAAAAGGACAATGATAAGTCCCAAAAGGACACTGATGCTAAAAGGACACTGATGCCAAAAGGACAATGATAAGTGCCAAAAGGACACTGATGCTAAAAGGACACTGATGCCAAAAGGACAATGATAAGTGCCAAAAGGACACTGATGCTAAAAGGACACTGATGCCAAAAGGACATTGATGCCAAAAGGACACTGATGCCAAAAGGACACTAATGCCAAAAGGACAATGATAAGTGCCAAAAGGACACTGATGCTAAAAGGACACTAATGCCAAAAGGACAATGATAAGTGCCAAAAGGACACTGATGCTAAAAGGACACTAATGCCAAAAGGACAATGATAAGTGCCAAAAGGACACTGATGCTAAAAGGACACTAATGCCAAAAGGACAATGATAAGTGCCAAAAGGACACTGATGCTAAAAGGACACTAATGCCAAAAGGACAATGATAAGTGCCAAAAGGACACTGATGCTAAAAGGACACTAATGCCAAAAGGACAATGATAAGTGCCAAAAGGACACTGATGCTAAAAGGACACTAATGCCAAAAGGACAATGATAAGTGCCAAAAGGACACTGATGCTAAAAGGACACTGATGCCAAAAGGACATTGATGCCAAAAGGACACTGATGCCAAAAGGACACTAATGCCAAAAGGACAATGATAAGTGCAAAAAGGACACTGATGCCAAAAGGACACTAATGCCAAAAGGACAATGATAAGTGCCAAAAGGACACTGATGCCAAAAGGACACTAATGCCAAAAGGACAATGATAAGTGCCAAAAGGACACTGATGCCAAAAGGACACTAATGCCAAAAGGACAATGATAAGTGCCAAAAGGACACTGATGCCAAAAGGACACTAATGCCAAAAGGACAATGATAAGTGCCAAAAGGACACTGATGCCAAAAGGACACTAATGCCAAAAGGACAATGATAAGTGCCAAAAGGACACTGATGCCAAAAGGACACTAATGCCAAAAGGACAATGATAAGTGCCAAAAGGACACTGATGCCAAAAGGACACTAATGCCAAAAGGACAATGATAAGTGCCAAAAGGACACTGATGCCAAAAGGACACTAATGCCAAAAGGACAATGATAAGTGCCAAAAGGACACTGATGCCAAAAGGACACTAATGCCAAAAGGACAATGATAAGTGCCAAAAGGACACTGATGCCAAAAGGACACTAATGCCAAAAGGACAATGATAAGTGCCAAAAGGACACTGATGCCAAAAGGACACTAATGCCAAAAGGACAATGATAAGTGCCAAAAGGACACTGATGCCAAAAGGACACTAATGCCAAAAGGACAATGATAAGTGCCAAAAGGACACTGATGCCAAAAGGACACTAATGCCAAAAGGACAATGATAAGTGCCAAAAGGACACTGATGCCAAAAGGACACTAATGCCAAAAGGACAATGATAAGTGCCAAAAGGACACTGATGCCAAAAGGACACTAATGCCAAAAGGACAATGATAAGTGCCAAAAGGACACTGATGCTAAAAGGACACTAATGCCAAAAGGACAATGATAAGTGCCAAAAGGACACTGATGCTAAAAGGACACTAATGCCAAAAGGACAATGATAAGTGCCAAAAGGACACTGATGCTAAAAGGACACTAATGCCAAAAGGACAATGATAAGTGCCAAAAGGACACTGATGCTAAAAGGACACTAATGCCAAAAGGACAATGATAAGTGCCAAAAGGACACTGATGCTAAAAGGACACTAATGCCAAAAGGACAATGATAAGTGCCAAAAGGACACTGATGCTAAAAGGACACTAATGCCAAAAGGACAATGATAAGTGCCAAAAGGACACTGATGCTAAAAGGACACTAATGCCAAAAGGACAATGATAAGTGCCAAAAGGACACTGATGCTAAAAGGACACTAATGCCAAAAGGACAATGATAAGTGCCAAAAGGACACTGATGCTAAAAGGACACTGATGCCAAAAGGACAATGATAAGTGCCAAAAGGACACTGATGCTAAAAGGACACTGATGCCAAAAGGACAATGATAAGTGCCAAAAGGACACTGATGCTAAAAGGACACTGATGCCAAAAGGACATTGATGCCAAAAGGACACTGATGCCAAAAGGACACTAATGCCAAAAGGACAATGATAAGTGCCAAAAGGACACTGATGCTAAAAGGACACTAATGCCAAAAGGACAATGATAAGTGCCAAAAGGACACTGATGCTAAAAGGACACTAATGCCAAAAGGACAATGATAAGTGCCAAAAGGACACTGATGCTAAAAGGACACTAATGCCAAAAGGACAATGTAAGTGCCAAAAGGACACTGATGCTAAAAGGACACTAATGCCAAAAGGACAATGATAAGTGCCAAAAGGACACTGATGCTAAAAGGACACTAATGCCAAAAGGACAATGATAAGTGCCAAAAGGACACTGATGCTAAAAGGACATTGATGCCAAAAGGACACTGATGCCAACAGGACACTAATGCCAAAAGGACAATGATAAGTGCCAAAAGGACACTGATGCTAAAAGGACACTAATGCCAAAAGGACAATGATAAGTGCCAAAAGGACACTGATGCTAAAAGGACACTAATGCCAAAAGGACAATGATAAGTGCCAAAAGGACACTGATGCTAAAAGGACACTAATGCCAAAAGGACAATGTAAGTGCCAAAAGGACACTGATGCTAAAAGGACACTAATGCCAAAAGGACAATGATAAGTGCCAAAAGGACACTGATGCTAAAAGGACACTGATGCCAAAAGGACAATGATAAGTGCCAAAAGGACACTGATGCTAAAAGGACACTAATGCCAAAAGGACAATGATAAGTGCCAAAAGGACACTGATGCTAAAAGGACACTAATGCCAAAAGGACAATGATAAGTGCCAAAAGGACACTGATGCTAAAAGGACACTAATGCCAAAAGGACAATGTAAGTGCCAAAAGGACACTGATGCTAAAAGGACACTAATGCCAAAAGGACAATGATAAGTGCCAAAAGGACACTGATGCTAAAAGGACACTGATGCCAAAAGGACATTGATGCCAAAAGGACACTGATGCCAAAAGGACACTAATGCCAAAAGGACAATGATAAGTGCCAAAAGGACACTGATGCTAAAAGGACACTAATGCCAAAAGGACAATGATAAGTGCCAAAAGGACACTGATGCTAAAAGGACACTAATGCCAAAAGGACAATGATAAGTGCCAAAAGGACACTGATGCTAAAAGGACACTAATGCCAAAAGGACAATGATAAGTGCCAAAAGGACACTGATGCTAAAAGGACACTAATGCCAAAAGGACAATGATAAGTGCCAAAAGGACACTGATGCTAAAAGGACACTAATGCCAAAAGGACAATGATAAGTGCCAAAAGGACACTGATGCTAAAAGGACACTAATGCCAAAAGGACAATGATAAGTGCCAAAAGGACACTGATGCTAAAAGGACACTAATGCCAAAAGGACAATGATAAGTGCCAAAAGGACACTGATGCTAAAAGGACACTAATGCCAAAAGGACAATGATAAGTGCCAAAAGGACACTGATGCTAAAAGGACACTGATGCCAAAAGGACATTGATGCCAAAAGGACACTGATGCCAAAAGGACACTAATGCCAAAAGGACAATGATAAGTGCCAAAAGGACACTGATGCCAAAAGGACACTAATGCCAAAAGGACAATGATAAGTGCCAAAAGGACACTGATGCCAAAAGGACACTAATGCCAAAAGGACAATGATAAGTGCCAAAAGGACACTGATGCCAAAAGGACACTAATGCCAAAAGGACAATGATAAGTGCCAAAAGGACACTGATGCCAAAAGGACACTAATGCCAAAAGGACAATGATAAGTGCCAAAAGGACACTGATGCCAAAAGGACACTAATGCCAAAAGGACAATGATAAGTGCCAAAAGGACACTGATGCCAAAAGGACACTAATGCCAAAAGGACAATGATAAGTGCCAAAAGGACACTGATGCCAAAAGGACACTGATGCCAAAAGGACAATGATAAGTGCCAAAAGGACACTGATGCCAAAAGGACACTGATGCCAAAAGGACAATGATAAGTGCCAAAAGGACACTGATGCCAAAAGGACACTGATGCCAAAAGGACAATGATAAGTGCCAAAAGGACACTGATGCCAAAAGGACACTGATGCCAAAAGGACAATGATAAGTGCCAAAAGGACACTGATGCCAAAAGGACACTGATGCCAAAAGGACAATGATAAGTGCCAAAAGGACACTGATGCCAAAAGGACACTGATGCCAAAAGGACAATGATAAGTGCCAAAAGGACACTGATGCTAAAAGGACACTGATGCCAAAAGGACAATGATAAGTGCCAAAAGGACACTGATGCTAAAAGGACACTGATGCCAAAAGGACAATGATAAGTGCCAAAAGGACACTGATGCTAAAAGGACACTGATGCCAAAAGGACAATGATAAGTGCCAAAAGGACACTGATGCTAAAAGGACACTGATGCCAAAAGGACAATGATAAGTGCCAAAAGGACACTGATGCTAAAAGGACACTGATGCCAAAAGGACAATGATAAGTGCCAAAAGGACACTGATGCTAAAAGGACACTGATGCCAAAAGGACAATGATAAGTGCCAAAAGGACACTGATGCCAAAAGGACACTAATGCCAAAAGGACAATGATAAGTGCCAAAAGGACACTGATGCCAAAAGGACACTAATGCCAAAAGGACAATGATAAGTGCCAAAAGGACACTGATGCCAAAAGGACACTAATGCCAAAAGGACAATGATAAGTGCCAAAAGGACACTGATGCCAAAAGGACACTAATGCCAAAAGGACAATGATAAGTGCCAAAAGGACACTGATGCCAAAAGGACACTAATGCCAAAAGGACAATGATAAGTGCCAAAAGGACACTGATGCCAAAAGGACACTAATGCCAAAAGGACAATGATAAGTGCCAAAAGGACACTGATGCCAAAAGGACACTAATGCCAAAAGGACAATGATAAGTGCCAAAAGGACACTGATGCCAAAAGGACACTAATGCCAAAAGGACAATGATAAGTGCCAAAAGGACACTGATGCCAAAAGGACACTAATGCCAAAAGGACAATGATAAGTGCCAAAAGGACACTGATGCCAAAAGGACACTAATGCCAAAAGGACAATGATAAGTGCCAAAAGGACACTGATGCCAAAAGGACACTAATGCCAAAAGGACAATGATAAGTGCCAAAAGGGCACTGATGCCAAAAGGACACTAATGCCAAAAGGACAATGATAAGTGCCAAAAGGGCACTGATGCCAAAAGGACACTAATGCCAAAAGGACAATGATAAGTGCCAAAAGGACACTGATGCCAAAAGGACACTAATGCCAAAAGGACAATGATAAGTGCCAAAAGGACACTGATGCCAAAAGGACACTAATGCCAAAAGGACAATGATAAGTGCCAAAAGGACACTGATGCCAAAAGGACACTAATGCCAAAAGGACAATGATAAGTGCCAAAAGGACACTGATGCCAAAAGGACACTAATGCCAAAAGGACAATGATAAGTGCCAAAAGGACACTGATGCCAAAAGGACACTAATGCCAAAAGGACAATGATAAGTGCCAAAAGGACACTGATGCCAAAAGGACACTAATGCCAAAAGGACAATGATAAGTGCCAAAAGGACACTGATGCCAAAAGGACACTAATGCCAAAAGGACAATGATAAGTGCCAAAAGGACACTGATGCCAAAAGGACACTAATGCCAAAAGGACAATGATAAGTGCCAAAAGGACACTGATGCCAAAAGGACACTGATGCCAAAAGGACAATGATAAGTGCCAAAAGGACACTGATGCTAAAAGGACACTAATGCCAAAAGGACAATGATAAGTGCCAAAAGGACACTGATGCTAAAAGGACACTAATGCCAAAAGGACAATGATAAGTGCCAAAAGGACACTGATGCTAAAAGGACACTAATGCCAAAAGGACAATGTAAGTGCCAAAAGGACACTGATGCTAAAAGGACACTAATGCCAAAAGGACAATGATAAGTGCCAAAAGGACACTGATGCTAAAAGGACACTGATGCCAAAAGGACAATGATAAGTGCCAAAAGGACACTGATGCTAAAAGGACACTGATGCCAAAAGGACAATGATAAGTGCCAAAAGGACACTGATGCTAAAAGGACACTGATGCCAAAAGGACATTAGCCTCGATCTCCAGGCTTTTATTGCTTAGTTTTGCTAAAAAATAAAAGCCTGGCCCAACTATAGCCTGTACTGGGTATGAGGAAGTGTTTCATTTCCCAACCAACCAGAGTGCAGTGGGCGTCGCTCGTAATGTTGTGTTAACGGGGCGGGGGTTGACGGACAGATCGGTGAACCAATGGGATCAGGCGCCGTCTCTCGCCGGCTCTATACACACGCCCCTTTATACACGAAATCAGGAGGGTTGCAGCAGGCTAAAAGGACATTGATGCCAAAAGGACACTGATGCCAAAAGGACACTAATGCCAAAAGGACAATGATAAGTGCCAAAAGGACACTGATGCTAAAAGGACACTAATGCCAAAAGGACAATGATAAGTGCCAAAAGGACACTGATGCTAAAAGGACACTAATGCCAAAAGGACAATGATAAGTGCCAAAAGGACACTGATGCTAAAAGGACACTAATGCCAAAAGGACAATGATAAGTGCCAAAAGGACACTGATGCTAAAAGGACACTAATGCCAAAAGGACAATGATAAGTGCCAAAAGGACACTGATGCTAAAAGGACACTAATGCCAAAAGGACAATGATAAGTGCCAAAAGGACACTGATGCTAAAAGGACACTAATGCCAAAAGGACAATGATAAGTGCCAAAAGGACACTGATGCTAAAAGGACACTGATGCCAAAAGGACATTGATGCCAAAAGGACACTGATGCCAAAAGGACACTAATGCCAAAAGGACAATGATAAGTGCCAAAAGGACACTGATGCCAAAAGGACACTAATGCCAAAAGGACAATGATAAGTGCCAAAAGGACACTGATGCCAAAAGGACACTAATGCCAAAAGGACAATGATAAGTGCCAAAAGGACACTGATGCCAAAAGGACACTAATGCCAAAAGGACAATGATAAGTGCCAAAAGGACACTAATGCCAAAAGGACACTAATGCCAAAAGGACACTAATGCCAAAAGGACAATGATAAGTGCCAAAAGGACACTGATGCCAAAAGGACACTAATGCCAAAAGGACAATGATAAGTGCCAAAAGGACACTGATGCCAAAAGGACACTAATGCCAAAAGGACAATGATAAGTGCCAAAAGGACACTGATGCCAAAAGGACACTAATGCCAAAAGGACAATGATAAGTGCCAAAAGGACACTGATGCTAAAAGGACACTAATGCCAAAAGGACAATGATAAGTGCCAAAAGGACACTGATGCTAAAAGGACACTAATGCCAAAAGGACAATGTAAGTGCCAAAAGGACACTGATGCTAAAAGGACACTAATGCCAAATGGACAATGATAAGTGCCAAAAGGACACTGATGCTAAAAGGACACTGATGCCAAAAGGACAATGATAAGTGCCAAAAGGACACTGATGCTAAAAGGACACTAATGCCAAAAGGACAATGATAAGTGCCAAAAGGACACTGATGCTAAAAGGACACTAATGCCAAAAGGACAATGATAAGTGCCAAAAGGACACTGATGCTAAAAGGACACTAATGCCAAAAGGACAATGTAAGTGCCAAAAGGACACTGATGCTAAAAGGACACTAATGCCAAAAGGACAATGATAAGTCCCAAAAGGACACTGATGCTAAAAGGACACTGATGCCAAAAGGACAATGATAAGTGCCAAAAGGACACTGATGCTAAAAGGACACTGATGCCAAAAGGACAATGATAAGTGCCAAAAGGACACTGATGCTAAAAGGACACTGATGCCAAAAGGACATTGATGCCAAAAGGACACTGATGCCAAAAGGACACTAATGCCAAAAGGACAATGATAAGTGCCAAAAGGACACTGATGCTAAAAGGACACTAATGCCAAAAGGACAATGATAAGTGCCAAAAGGACACTGATGCTAAAAGGACACTAATGCCAAAAGGACAATGATAAGTGCCAAAAGGACACTGATGCTAAAAGGACACTAATGCCAAAAGGACAATGATAAGTGCCAAAAGGACACTGATGCTAAAAGGACACTGATGCCAAAAGGACATTGATGCCAAAAGGACACTGATGCCAAAAGGACACTAATGCCAAAAGGACAATGATAAGTGCCAAAAGGACACTGATGCCAAAAGGACACTAATGCCAAAAGGACAATGATAAGTGCCAAAAGGACACTGATGCCAAAAGGACACTAATGCCAAAAGGACAATGATAAGTGCCAAAAGGACACTGATGCCAAAAGGACACTAATGCCAAAAGGACAATGATAAGTGCCAAAAGGACACTGATGCCAAAAGGACACTAATGCCAAAAGGACAATGATAAGTGCCAAAAGGACACTGATGCCAAAAGGACACTAATGCCAAAAGGACAATGATAAGTGCCAAAAGGACACTGATGCCAAAAGGACACTAATGCCAAAAGGACAATGATAAGTGCCAAAAGGACACTGATGCCAAAAGGACACTAATGCCAAAAGGACACTGATGCTAAAAGGACACTAATGCCAAAAGGACAATGATAAGTGCCAAAAGGACACTGATGCTAAAAGGACACTAATGCCAAAAGGACAATGATAAGTGCCAAAAGGACACTGATGCTAAAAGGACACTAATGCCAAAAGGACAATGATAAGTGCCAAAAGGACACTGATGCTAAAAGGACACTGATGCCAAAAGGACATTGATGCCAAAAGGACACTGATGCCAAAAGGACACTAATGCCAAAAGGACAATGATAAGTGCCAAAAGGACACTGATGCCAAAAGGACACTAATGCCAAAAGGACAATGATAAGTGCCAAAAGGACACTGATGCCAAAAGGACACTAATGCCAAAAGGACAATGATAAGTGCCAAAAGGACACTGATGCCAAAAGGACACTAATGCCAAAAGGACAATGATAAGTGCCAAAAGGACACTAATGCCAAAAGGACACTAATGCCAAAAGGACACTAATGCCAAAAGGACAATGATAAGTGCCAAAAGGACACTGATGCCAAAAGGACACTAATGCCAAAAGGACAATGATAAGTGCCAAAAGGACACTGATGCCAAAAGGACACTAATGCCAAAAGGACAATGATAAGTGCCAAAAGGACACTGATGCCAAAAGGACACTAATGCCAAAAGGACAATGATAAGTGCCAAAAGGACACTGATGCTAAAAGGACACTAATGCCAAAAGGACAATGATAAGTGCCAAAAGGACACTGATGCTAAAAGGACACTAATGCCAAAAGGACAATGTAAGTGCCAAAAGGACACTGATGCTAAAAGGACACTAATGCCAAATGGACAATGATAAGTGCCAAAAGGACACTGATGCTAAAAGGACACTGATGCCAAAAGGACAATGATAAGTGCCAAAAGGACACTGATGCTAAAAGGACACTAATGCCAAAAGGACAATGATAAGTGCCAAAAGGACACTGATGCTAAAAGGACACTAATGCCAAAAGGACAATGATAAGTGCCAAAAGGACACTGATGCTAAAAGGACACTAATGCCAAAAGGACAATGTAAGTGCCAAAAGGACACTGATGCTAAAAGGACACTAATGCCAAAAGGACAATGATAAGTCCCAAAAGGACACTGATGCTAAAAGGACACTGATGCCAAAAGGACAATGATAAGTGCCAAAAGGACACTGATGCTAAAAGGACACTGATGCCAAAAGGACAATGATAAGTGCCAAAAGGACACTGATGCTAAAAGGACACTGATGCCAAAAGGACATTGATGCCAAAAGGACACTGATGCCAAAAGGACACTAATGCCAAAAGGACAATGATAAGTGCCAAAAGGACACTGATGCTAAAAGGACACTAATGCCAAAAGGACAATGATAAGTGCCAAAAGGACACTGATGCTAAAAGGACACTAATGCCAAAAGGACAATGATAAGTGCCAAAAGGACACTGATGCTAAAAGGACACTAATGCCAAAAGGACAATGATAAGTGCCAAAAGGACACTGATGCTAAAAGGACACTGATGCCAAAAGGACATTGATGCCAAAAGGACACTGATGCCAAAAGGACACTAATGCCAAAAGGACAATGATAAGTGCCAAAAGGACACTGATGCCAAAAGGACACTAATGCCAAAAGGACAATGATAAGTGCCAAAAGGACACTGATGCCAAAAGGACACTAATGCCAAAAGGACAATGATAAGTGCCAAAAGGACACTGATGCCAAAAGGACACTAATGCCAAAAGGACAATGATAAGTGCCAAAAGGACACTGATGCCAAAAGGACACTAATGCCAAAAGGACAATGATAAGTGCCAAAAGGACACTGATGCCAAAAGGACACTAATGCCAAAAGGACAATGATAAGTGCCAAAAGGACACTGATGCCAAAAGGACACTAATGCCAAAAGGACAATGATAAGTGCCAAAAGGACACTGATGCCAAAAGGACACTAATGCCAAAAGGACAATGATAAGTGCCAAAAGGACACTGATGCCAAAAGGACACTAATGCCAAAAGGACAATGATAAGTGCCAAAAGGACACTGATGCCAAAAGGACACTAATGTCAAAAGGACAATGATAAGCCAAAAGGACAATGATAAGTGCCAAAAGGACACTGATGCTAAAAGGACACTAATGCCAAAAGGACAATGATAAGTGCCAAAAGGACACTGATGCTAAAAGGACACTAATGCCAAAAGGACAATGTAAGTGACACTGATGCTAAAAGGACACTAATGCCAAATGGACAATGATAAGTGCCAAAAGGACACTGATGCTAAAAGGACACTGATGCCAAAAGGACAATGATAAGTGCCAAAAGGACACTGATGCTAAAAGGACACTAATGCCAAAAGGACAATGATAAGTGCCAAAAGGACACTGATGCTAAAAGGACACTAATGCCAAAAGGACAATGATAAGTGCCAAAAGGACACTGATGCTAAAAGGACACTAATGCCAAAAGGACAATGTAAGTGCCAAAAGGACACTGATGCTAAAAGGACACTAATGCCAAAAGGACACTGATGCTAAAAGGACACTAATGCCAAAAGGACAATGATAAGTGCCAAAAGGACACTGATGCTAAAAGGACACTAATGCCAAAAGGACAATGATAAGTGCCAAAAGGACACTGATGCTAAAAGGACACTGATGCCAAAAGGACAATGATAAGTGCCAAAAGGACACTGATGCTAAAAGGACACTGATGCCAAAAGGACATTGATGCCAAAAGGACACTGATGCCAAAAGGACACTAATGCCAAAAGGACAATGATAAGTGCCAAAAGGACACTGATGCTAAAAGGACACTAATGCCAAAAGGACAATGATAAGTGCCAAAAGGACACTGATGCTAAAAGGACACTAATGCCAAAAGGACAATGATAAGTGCCAAAAGGACACTGATGCTAAAAGGACACTAATGCCAAAAGGACAATGTAAGTGCCAAAAGGACACTGATGCTAAAAGGACACTAATGCCAAAAGGACAATGATAAGTGCCAAAAGGACACTGATGCTAAAAGGACACTAATGCCAAAAGGACAATGATAAGTGCCAAAAGGACACTGATGCTAAAAGGACATTGATGCCAAAAGGACACTGATGCCAAAAGGACACTAATGCCAAAAGGACAATGATAAGTGCCAAAAGGACACTGATGCTAAAAGGACACTAATGCCAAAAGGACAATGATAAGTGCCAAAAGGACACTGATGCTAAAAGGACACTAATGCCAAAAGGACAATGATAAGTGCCAAAAGGACACTGATGCTAAAAGGACACTAATGCCAAAAGGACAATGTAAGTGCCAAAAGGACACTGATGCTAAAAGGACACTAATGCCAAAAGGACAATGATAAGTGCCAAAAGGACACTGATGCTAAAAGGACACTGATGCCAAAAGGACAATGATAAGTGCCAAAAGGACACTGATGCTAAAAGGACACTAATGCCAAAAGGACAATGATAAGTGCCAAAAGGACACTGATGCTAAAAGGACACTAATGCCAAAAGGACAATGATAAGTGCCAAAAGGACACTGATGCTAAAAGGACACTAATGCCAAAAGGACAATGTAAGTGCCAAAAGGACACTGATGCTAAAAGGACACTAATGCCAAAAGGACAATGATAAGTGCCAAAAGGACACTGATGCTAAAAGGACACTGATGCCAAAAGGACAATGATAAGTGCCAAAAGGACACTGATGCTAAAAGGACACTGATGCCAAAAGGACATTGATGCCAAAAGGACACTGATGCCAAAAGGACACTAATGCCAAAAGGACAATGATAAGTGCCAAAAGGACACTGATGCTAAAAGGACACTAATGCCAAAAGGACAATGATAAGTGCCAAAAGGACACTGATGCTAAAAGGACACTAATGCCAAAAGGACAATGATAAGTGCCAAAAGGACACTGATGCTAAAAGGACACTAATGCCAAAAGGACAATGATAAGTGCCAAAAGGACACTGATGCTAAAAGGACACTAATGCCAAAAGGACAATGATAAGTGCCAAAAGGACACTGATGCTAAAAGGACACTAATGCCAAAAGGACAATGATAAGTGCCAAAAGGACACTGATGCTAAAAGGACACTAATGCCAAAAGGACAATGATAAGTGCCAAAAGGACACTGATGCTAAAAGGACACTAATGCCAAAAGGACAATGATAAGTGCCAAAAGGACACTGATGCTAAAAGGACACTAATGCCAAAAGGACAATGATAAGTGCCAAAAGGACACTGATGCTAAAAGGTTACTGATGCCAAAAGGACATTGATGCCAAAAGGACACTGATGCCAAAAGGACACTAATGCCAAAAGGACAATGATAAGTGCCAAAAGGACACTGGTGCCAAAAGGACACTAATGCCAAAAGGACAATGATAAGTGCCAAAAGGACACTGGTGCCAAAAGGACACTAATGCCAAAAGGACAATGATAAGTGCCAAAAGGACACTGGTGCCAAAAGGACACTAATGCCAAAAGGACAATGATAAGTGCCAAAAGGACACTGGTGCCAAAAGGACACTAATGCCAAAAGGACAATGATAAGTGCCAAAAGGACACTGGTGCCAAAAGGACACTAATGCCAAAAGGACAATGATAAGTGCCAAAAGGACACTGGTGCCAAAAGGACACTAATGCCAAAAGGACAATGATAAGTGCCAAAAGGACACTGGTGCCAAAAGGACACTAATGCCAAAAGGACAATGATAAGTGCCAAAAGGACACTGGTGCCAAAAGGACACTAATGCCAAAAGGACAATGATAAGTGCCAAAAGGACACTGGTGCCAAAAGGACACTAATGCCAAAAGGACAATGATAAGTGCCAAAAGGACACTGGTGCCAAAAGGACACTAATGCCAAAAGGACAATGATAAGTGCCAAAAGGACACTGGTGCCAAAAGGACACTAATGCCAAAAGGACAATGATAAGTGCCAAAAGGACACTGGTGCCAAAAGGACACTAATGCCAAAAGGACAATGATAAGTGCCAAAAGGACACTGGTGCCAAAAGGACACTAATGCCAAAAGGACAATGATAAGTGCCAAAAGGACACTGATGCCAAAAGGACACTAATGCCAAAAGGACAATGATAAGTGCCAAAAGGACACTGATGCCAAAAGGACACTAATGCCAAAAGGACAATGATAAGTGCCAAAAGGACACTGATGCCAAAAGGACACTAATGCCAAAAGGACAATGATAAGTGCCAAAAGGACACTGATGCCAAAAGGACACTAATGCCAAAAGGACAATGATAAGTGCCAAAAGGACACTGATGCCAAAAGGACACTAATGCCAAAAGGACAATGATAAGTGCCAAAAGGACACTGATGCCAAAAGGACACTAATGCCAAAAGGACAATGATAAGTGCCAAAAGGACACTGATGCTAAAAGGACACTAATGCCAAAAGGACAATGATAAGTGCCAAAAGGACACTGGTGCCAAAAGGACACTAATGCCAAAAGGACAATGATAAGTGCCAAAAGGACACTGGTGCCAAAAGGACACTAATGCCAAAAGGACAATGATAAGTGCCAAAAGGACACTGGTGCCAAAAGGACACTAATGCCAAAAGGACAATGATAAGTGCCAAAAGGACACTGGTGCCAAAAGGACACTAATGCCAAAAGGACAATGATAAGTGCCAAAAGGACACTGGTGCCAAAAGGACACTAATGCCAAAAGGACAATGATAAGTGCCAAAAGGACACTGGTGCCAAAAGGACACTAATGCCAAAAGGACAATGATAAGTGCCAAAAGGACACTGGTGCCAAAAGGACACTAATGCCAAAAGGACAATGATAAGTGCCAAAAGGACACTGGTGCCAAAAGGACACTAATGCCAAAAGGACAATGATAAGTGCCAAAAGGACACTGGTGCCAAAAGGACACTAATGCCAAAAGGACAATGATAAGTGCCAAAAGGACACTGATGCCAAAAGGACACTAATGCCAAAAGGACAATGATAAGTGCCAAAAGGACACTGATGCCAAAAGGACACTAATGCCAAAAGGACAATGATAAGTGCCAAAAGGACACTGATGCCAAAAGGACACTAATGCCAAAAGGACAATGATAAGTGCCAAAAGGACACTGATGCCAAAAGGACACTAATGCCAAAAGGACAATGATAAGTGCCAAAAGGACACTGATGCCAAAAGGACACTAATGCCAAAAGGACAATGATAAGTGCCAAAAGGACACTGATGCCAAAAGGACACTAATGCCAAAAGGACAATGATAAGTGCCAAAAGGACACTGATGCTAAAAGGACACTAATGCCAAAAGGACAATGATAAGTGCCAAAAGGACACTGATGCTAAAAGGACACTAATGCCAAAAGGACAATGATAAGTGCCAAAAGGACACTGATGCTAAAAGGACACTAATGCCAAAAGGACAATGATAAGTGCCAAAAGGACACTGATGCTAAAAGGACACTAATGCCAAAAGGACAATGATAAGTGCCAAAAGGACACTGATGCTAAAAGGACACTAATGCCAAAAGGACAATGATAAGTGCCAAGAGGACACTGATGCTAAAAGGACACTAATGCCAAAAGGACAATGATAAGTGCCAAAAGGACACTGATGCTAAAAGGACACTAATGCCAAAAGGACACTGATGCTAAAAGGACACTAATGCCAAAAGGACAATGATAAGTGCCAAAAGGACACTGATGCTAAAAGGACACTAATGCCAAAAGGACAATGATAAGTGCCAAAAGGACACTGATGCTAAAAGGACACTAATGCCAAAAGGACAATGATAAGTGCCGAAAGGACACTGATGCTAAAAGGACACTAATGCCAAAAGGACAATGATAAGTGCCGAAAGGACACTGATGCTAAAAGGACACTAATGCCAAAAGGACAATGATAAGTGCCGAAAGGACACTGATGCTAAAAGGACACTAATGCCAAAAGGACAATGATAAGTGCCGAAAGGACACTGATGCTAAAAGGACACTAATGCCAAAAGGACAATGATAAGTGCCGAAAGGACACTGATGCTAAAAGGACACTAATGCCAAAAGGACAATGATAAGTGCCGAAAGGACACTGATGCTAAAAGGACACTAATGCCAAAAGGACAATGATAAGTGCCAAAAGGACACTGATGCTAAAAGGACACTAATGCCAAAAGGACAATGATAAGTGCCAAAAGGACACTGATGCTAAAAGGCCACTAATGCCAAAAGGACAATGATAAGTGCCAAAAGGACACTGATGCTAAAAGGCCACTAATGCCAAAAGGACAATGATAAGTGCCAAAAGGACACTGATGCTAAAAGGCCACTAATGCCAAAAGGACAATGATAAGTGCCAAAAGGACACTGATGCTAAAAGGACACTAATGCCAAAAGGACAATGATAAGTGCCAAAAGGACACTGATGCTAAAAGGACACTAATGCCAAAAGGACAATGATAAGTGCCAAAAGGACACTGATGCTAAAAGGACACTAATGCCAAAAGGACAATGATAAGTGCCAAAAGGACACTGATGCTAAAAGGACACTAATGCCAAAAGGACAATGATAAGTGCCAAAAGGACACTGATGCTAAAAGGACACTAATGCCAAAAGGACAATGATAAGTGCCAAAAGGACACTGATGCTAAAAGGACACTAATGCCAAAAGGACAATGATAAGTGCCAAAAGGACACTGATGCTAAAAGGACGCTAATGCCAAAAGGACAATGATAAGTGCCAAAAGGACACTGATGCTAAAAGGACACTAATGCCAAAAGGACAATGATAAGTGCCAAAAGGACACTGATGCTAAAAGGACACTGATGCCAAAAGGACAATGATAAGTGCCAAAAGGACACTGATGCTAAAAGGACACTGATGCCAAAAGGACAATGATAAGTGCCAAAAGGACACTGATGCTAAAAGGACACTGATGCCAAAAGGACAATGATAAGTGCCAAAAGGACACTGATGCTAAAAGGACACTGATGCCAAAAGGACAATGATAAGTGCCAAAAGGACACTGATGCTAAAAGGACACTGATGCCAAAAGGACAATGATAAGTGCCAAAAGGACACTGATGCTAAAAGGACACTGATGCCAAAAGGACAATGATAAGTGCCAAAAGGACACTGATGCTAAAAGGACACTGATGCCAAAAGGACATTGATGCCAAAAGGACACTGATGCCAAAAAAACACTAATGCCAAAAGGACAATGATAAGTGCCAAAAGGACACTGATGCTAAAAGGACACTAATGCCAAAAGGACAATGATAAGTGCCAAAAGGACACTGATGCTAAAAGGACACTAATGCCAAAAGGACAATGATAAGTGCCAAAAGGACACTGATGCTAAAAGGACACTAATGCCAAAAGGACAATGTAAGTGCCAAAAGGACACTGATGCTAAAAGGACACTAATGCCAAATGGACAATGATAAGTGCCAAAAGGACACTGATGCTAAAAGGACACTGATGCCAAAAGGACAATGATAAGTGCCAAAAGGACACTGATGCTAAAAGGACACTAATGCCAAAAGGACAATGATAAGTGCCAAAAGGACACTGATGCTAAAAGGACACTAATGCCAAAAGGACAATGATAAGTGCCAAAAGGACACTGATGCTAAAAGGACACTAATGCCAAAAGGACAATGTAAGTGCCAAAAGGACACTGATGCTAAAAGGACACTAATGCCAAAAGGACAATGATAAGTGCCAAAAGGACACTGATGCTAAAAGGACACTGATGCCAAAAGGACAATGATAAGTGCCAAAAGGACACTGATGCTAAAAGGACACTGATGCCAAAAGGACATTGATGCCAAAAGGACACTGATGCCAAAAGGACACTAATGCCAAAAGGACAATGATAAGTGCCAAAAGGACACTGATGCTAAAAGGACACTAATGCCAAAAGGACAATGATAAGTGCCAAAAGGACACTGATGCTAAAAGGACACTAATGCCAAAAGGACAATGATAAGTGACAAAAGGACACTGATGCTAAAAGGACACTAATGCCAAAAGGACAATGATAAGTGCCAAAAGGACACTGATGCTAAAAGGACACTAATGCCAAAAGGACAATGATAAGTGCCAAAAGGACACTGATGCTAAAAGGACACTAATGCCAAAAGGACAATGATAAGTGCCAAAAGGACACTGATGCTAAAAGGACACTAATGCCAAAAGGACAATGATAAGTGCCAAAAGGACACTGATGCTAAAAGGACACTAATGCCAAAAGGACAATGATAAGTGCCAAAAGGACACTGATGCTAAAAGGACACTGATGCCAAAAGGACATTGATGCCAAAAGGACACTGATGCCAAAAGGACACTAATGCCAAAAGGACAATGATAAGTGCCAAAAGGACACTGATGCCAAAAGGACACTAATGCCAAAAGGACAATGATAAGTGCCAAAAGGACACTGATGCCAAAAGGACACTAATGCCAAAAGGACAATGATAAGTGCCAAAAGGACACTGATGCCAAAAGGACACTAATGCCAAAAGGACACTAATGCCAAAAGGACAATGATAAGTGCCAAAAGGACACTAATGCCAAAAGGACAATGATAAGTGCCAAAAGGACACTGATGCCAAAAGGACACTAATGCCAAAAGGACAATGATAAGTGCCAAAAGGACACTGATGCCAAAAGGACACTAATGCCAAAAGGACAATGATAAGTGCCAAAAGGACACTGATGCCAAAAGGACACTAATGCCAAAAGGACAATGATAAGTGCCAAAAGGACACTGATGCCAAAAGGACACTAATGCCAAAAGGACAATGATAAGTGCCAAAAGGACACTGATGCCAAAAGGACACTAATGCCAAAAGGACAATGATAAGTGCCAAAAGGACACTGATGCCAAAAGGACACTAATGCCAAAAGGACAATGATAAGTGCCAAAAGGACACTGATGCCAAAAGGACACTAATGCCAAAAGGACAATGATAAGTGCCAAAAGGACACTGATGCCAAAAGGACACTAATGCCAAAAGGACAATGATAAGTGCCAAAAGGACACTGATGCCAAAAGGACACTAATGCCAAAAGGACAATGATAAGTGCCAAAAGGACACTGATGCTAAAAGGACACTAATGCCAAAAGGACAATGATAAGTGCCAAAAGGACACTGATGCTAAAAGGACACTAATGCCAAAAGGACAATGATAAGTGCCAAAAGGACACTGATGCTAAAAGGACACTAATGCCAAAAGGACAATGATAAGTGCCAAAAGGACACTGATGCTAAAAGGACACTAATGCCAAAAGGACAATGATAAGTGCCAAAAGGACACTGATGCTAAAAGGACACTGATGCCAAAAGGACAATGATAAGTGCCAAAAGGACACTGATGCTAAAAGGACACTGATGCCAAAAGGACATTGATGCCAAAAGGACACTGATGCCAAAAGGACACTAATGCCAAAAGGACAATGATAAGTGCCAAAAGGACACTGATGCTAAAAGGACACTAATGCCAAAAGGACAATGATAAGTGCCAAAAGGACACTGATGCTAAAAGGACACTAATGCCAAAAGGACAATGATAAGTGCCAAAAGGACACTGATGCTAAAAGGACACTAATGCCAAAAGGACAATGTAAGTGCCAAAAGGACACTGATGCTAAAAGGACACTAATGCCAAAAGGACAATGATAAGTGCCAAAAGGACACTGATGCTAAAAGGACACTAATGCCAAAAGGACAATGATAAGTGCCAAAAGGACACTGATGCTAAAAGGACATTGATGCCAAAAGGACACTGATGCCAAAAGGACACTAATGCCAAAAGGACAATGATAAGTGCCAAAAGGACACTGATGCTAAAAGGACACTAATGCCAAAAGGACAATGATAAGTGCCAAAAGGACACTGATGCTAAAAGGACACTAATGCCAAAAGGACAATGATAAGTGCCAAAAGGACACTGATGCTAAAAGGACACTAATGCCAAAAGGACAATGTAAGTGCCAAAAGGACACTGATGCTAAAAGGACACTAATGCCAAAAGGACAATGATAAGTGCCAAAAGGACACTGATGCTAAAAGGACACTGATGCCAAAAGGACAATGATAAGTGCCAAAAGGACACTGATGCTAAAAGGACACTAATGCCAAAAGGACAATGATAAGTGCCAAAAGGACACTGATGCTAAAAGGACACTAATGCCAAAAGGACAATGATAAGTGCCAAAAGGACACTGATGCTAAAAGGACACTAATGCCAAAAGGACAATGTAAGTGCCAAAAGGACACTGATGCTAAAAGGACACTAATGCCAAAAGGACAATGATAAGTTTCAAAAGGACACTGATGCTAAAAGGACACTGATGCCAAAAGGACAATGATAAGTGCCAAAAGGACACTGATGCTAAAAGGACACTGATGCCAAAAGGACATTGATGCCAAAAGGACACTGATGCCAAAAGGACACTAATGCCAAAAGGACAATGATAAGTGCCAAAAGGACACTGATGCTAAAAGGACACTAATGCCAAAAGGACAATGATAAGTGCCAAAAGGACACTGATGCTAAAAGGACACTAATGCCAAAAGGACAATGATAAGTGCCAAAAGGACACTGATGCTAAAAGGACACTAATGCCAAAAGGACAATGATAAGTGCCAAAAGGACACTGATGCTAAAAGGACACTAATGCCAAAAGGACAATGATAAGTGCCAAAAGGACACTGATGCTAAAAGGACACTAATGCCAAAAGGACAATGATAAGTGCCAAAAGGACACTGATGCTAAAAGGACACTAATGCCAAAAGGACAATGATAAGTGCCAAAAGGACACTGATGGTAAAAGGACACTAATGCCAAAAGGACAATGATAAGTGCCAAAAGGACACTGATGCTTAAAGGACACTGATGCCAAAAGGACATTGATGCCAAAAGGACACTGATGCCAAAAGGACACTAATGCCAAAAGGACAATGATAAGTGCCAAAAGGACACTGATGCCAAAAGGACACTAATGCCAAAAGGACAATGATAAGTGCCAAAAGGACACTGATGCCAAAAGGACACTAATGCCAAAAGGACAATGATAAGTGCCAAAAGGACACTGATGCCAAAAGGACACTAATGCCAAAAGGACAATGATAAGTGCCAAAAGGACACTGATGCCAAAAGGACACTAATGCCAAAAGGACAATGATAAGTGCCAAAAGGACACTGATGCCAAAAGGACACTAATGCCAAAAGGACAATGATAAGTGCCAAAAGGACACTGATGCTAAAAGGACACTAATGCCAAAAGGACAATGATAAGTGCCAAAAGGACACTGATGCTAAAAGGACACTAATGCCAAAAGGACAATGATAAGTGCCAAAAGGACACTGATGCTAAAAGGACACTAATGCCAAAAGGACAATGATAAGTGCCAAAAGGACACTGATGCTAAAAGGACACTAATGCCAAAAGGACAATGATAAGTGCCAAAAGGACACTGATGCTAAAAGGACACTAATGCCAAAAGGACAATGATAAGTGCCAAAAGGACACTGATGCTAAAAGGACACTAATGCCAAAAGGACAATGATAAGTGCCAAAAGGACACTGATGCTAAAAGGACACTAATGCCAAAAGGACAATGATAAGTGCCAAAAGGACACTGATGCTAAAAGGACACTAATGCCAAAAGGACAATGATAAGTGCCAAAATGACACTGATGCTAAAAGGACACTAATGCCAAAAGGACAATGATAAGTGCCAAAAGGACACTGATGCTAAAAGGACACTAATGCCAAAAGGACAATGATAAGTGCCAAAAGGACACTGATGCTAAAAGGACACTAATGCCAAAAGGACAATGATAAGTGCCAAAAGGACACTGATGCTAAAAGGACACTAATGCCAAAAGGACAATGATAAGTGCCAAGAGGACACTGATGCTAAAAGGACAATGATAAGTGCCAAGAGGACACTGATGCTAAAAGGACACTAATGCCAAAAGGACAATGATAAGTGCCAAAAGGACACTGATGCTAAAAGGACACTAATGCCAAAAGGACAATGATAAGTGCCAAAAGGACACTGATGCTAAAAGGACACTAATGCCAAAAGGACAATGATAAGTGCCAAAAGGACACTGATGCTAAAAGGACACTAATGCCAAAAGGACAATGATAAGTGCCAAAAGGACACTGATGCTAAAAGGACACTAATGCCAAAAGGACAATGATAAGTGCCAAAAGGACACTGATGCTAAAAGGACACTAATGCCAAAAGGACAATGATAAGTGCCAAAAGGACACTGATGCTAAAAGGACACTAATGCCAAAAGGACAATGATAAGTGCCAAAAGGACACTGATGCTAAAAGGACACTGATGCCAAAAGGACAATGATAAGTGCCAAAAGGACACTGATGCTAAAAGGACACTGATGCCAAAAGGACAATGATAAGTGCCAAAAGGACACTGATGCTAAAAGGACACTGATGCCAAAAGGACAATGATAAGTGCCAAAAGGACACTGATGCCTAAAAGGACACTAATGCCAAAAGGACAATGATAAGTGCCAAAAGGACACTGATGCTAAAAGGACACTGATGCCAAAAGGACATTGAGTGCCAAAAGGACACTGATGCCAAAAGGACACTAATGCCAAAAGGACAATGATAAGTGCCAAAAGGACACTGATGCTAAAAGGACACTAATGCCAAAAGGACATTGATAAGTGCCAAAAGGACACTGATGCTAAAAGGACACTAATGCCAAAAGGACAATGATAAGTGCCAAAAGGACACTGATGCTAAAAGGACACTAATGCCAAAAGGACAATGTAAGTGCCAAAAGGACACTGATGCTAAAAGGACACTAATGCCAAAAGGACAATGATAAGTGCCAAAAGGACACTGATGCTAAAAGGACACTATGCCAAAAGGACAATGATAAGTGCCAAAAGGACACTGATGCTAAAAGGACACTAATGCCAAAAGGACAATGATAAGTGCCAAAAGGACACTGATGCTAAAAGGACACTAATGCCAAAAGGACAATGATAAGTGCCAAAAGGACACTGATGCTAAAAGGACACTAATGCCAAAAGGACAATGATAAGTGCCAAAAGGACACTGATGCTAAAAGGACACTAATGCCAAAAGGACAATGATAAGTGCCAAAAGGACACTGATGCTAAAAGGACACTGATGCCAAAAGGACAATGATAAGTGCCAAAAGGACACTGATGCTAAAAGGACACTGATGCCAAAAGGACAATGAAGTGCCAAAAGGACACTGATGCCAAAAGGACACTAATGCCAAAAGGACAATGATAAGTGCCAAAAGGACACTGATGCCAAAAGGACACTAATGCCAAAAGGACAATGATAAGTGCCAAAAGGACACTGATGCCAAAAGGACACTAATGCCAAAAGGACAATGATAAGTGCCAAAAGGACACTGATGCCAAAAGGACACTAATGCCAAAAGGACAATGATAAGTGCCAAAAGGACACTGATGCCAAAAGGACACTAATGCCAAAAGGACAATGATAAGTGCCAAAAGGACACTGATGCCAAAAGGACACTAATGCCAAAAGGACAATGATAAGTGCCAAAAGGACACTGATGC